>NC_137260.1:35436682-35596682 GCF_053477335.1 Acartia tonsa | reverse complement strand
GAGGGTAGAATTAAACAAGGATGACTACATCCTGATGTACTGATGAAGCTTTTAATTATAAAATTAGATAGAACAGCCAAGTAGAGAGAGGAAATGGCAAGATAAAAAGTAGATGCTAATTGTTCATAAAACACAATTTGAAATATTCGAGAAATTACGTTAACCCCATAGTGTTTAACGGACAGACAGACGGACATTTAGAAGTAAAGAGTATCTTAGCTAAGTTGGAAAGGGAATGATAGAGAAAAAGAAATAAAAAGTATAAAGACGAAAAAAATAAAATTTTGAAAATAAAGATGAATAAATCATAATGTCAGACAAACGAAAATTAATGTTTAATGATATTACTTAGATTATGCATAATTGTGCTGTGAATTCATTTTTTTGGAGTAAAGTAAAAGTAAAAATAAATTTTTTTTTTTTTCAAGCATTGTTGTGAAAAATTAAAAAATATCTTGTTTGATATGGTCATCCAGACTTTTTGGTAATGATTATACAGTTTCTGCTTGCATAAATTTATATAAATCATCTTGAAAAGTTTGGAATGATTAAAACATGCCTTAATTAAAATGTAAGATCTACTCGTTCCATTCCAGACGTACGGACCGATTCTAATTATATAAAAGCTTCGCTTTTAAAAGTTAAAATCAAGAGAGAGAAAAAATAAAAATGAAGTAGAGTGAAAATAGAGACAAACAAAGAAAGGAATTAATATTAACTACTCAACTAAAAATGTGCTGCTGATATTAAAGGGTGTGGTTACTTATGGGGTGGATAGATAGATAGATAGTTAGTATCCTGTTAAATCTGAATGTATTGTGTTAATTATTTATGTCGACGATTTAGCATTTAAAAAAGAGATTGCAACTGTAAGATTATCTACATTCTTTGTTATAGTAATTGCACAATGTATTGTACCAGATTTTTACCTACTCGAACAAAACTCCCCATGTCACAAAACAAAATCTAATTAATTATATATCGATTAATGTAGCATAAAGTCAATAAAGTTATAGGGCAATGTCTCGTTATGGAGTGAGGCAAGTTTGTGCAATCAAAGGGTAGATTGTCCGTTGCCATAAAATCATGTATTTCATATAGATCTTACCATTGCACATTTGTGAAGTGAAGATTCTTTTAATATTTTGAGATCTTTTTACTTCTTTAGTATAAAACTAAAATTTAGATTGAATTGTCGAGCTCCCCACCTCTTTTCTCAAGCGTCCCTATACTTATAGGCCTCTAGGGGCGTAGCTACTGGTATATTTGTATGTCGATATAATAACAACACCACATATTAACCGGGTAATATAGTAAAAGCAATAAAATGAGACTGAAATTAATTTGAATTACACTTTGTCTGCTACAGATACTACACCTTACTTAATTATTTTTTGTTTTCTTTTATTAGCAAGTTGCTTTATAAATAACTTTTTCCGTCTGTCTGGCATGTTTTTTTCTCGGCCTGATTATTGTTTAGATTTTTTACCAATGAGCTCTACATTCTATATTTATCTGTATTGTCCGTCTGTTACACAATGCCGCACGCATCTACTCTACAACTCATTCTTATCTAATATATACATATGTATGTATGTAAGTTTCCTTTTAATCTGGCCAATAAGCATCATTTCTTTAACTTACCTAGTTTGAATACGTCTAATGTCTAAATAAAAGTATATTACAAATTTTTAGCGGAATAGTTATTTACTCAATTGCTATGTTAGGTGGGGTTATGAAATTTCTCATAAATATTTCTTTGGCAGAGATTCTATTAGGTAAATAAGTTAAGAATACATGTTCCACCTATGTAAATTTCTTATAAATGACGTAGAGACATAATTATGGAGTGGACCGACTTTCGTTATAGAGTAGTTGTGCTTATAAAGGAATCCTATGTTATATGAATTATGTTTTTTTGCAACAAAAACTCTAAAATTCAATTCATGTGAGGATTGGGGGGGGGGGGGGGGGGAGTGGTTGAAGAATTAAAGTAACATTATAGGAAATTATCAAAAAATTGCTTATAAGCAAAACATGGGGTTTTGAATACGTGCCCTTCATTAATACCACTTTTTGTGTGTCTGTGCGTGTGTGAATTGGTGTGTTTGTGTGGGGGGATTGATGTATGTGTGTGTGTAATAAACGATATCAACGTTACTTTGTCATCCCAAAAAAAAGTCCCTAGAGTCATATAAACGCAGTAATGTAACAGCATATAAGCAGGATAGCAATGTCTCGTATTCTTATGTCAAAATATTGTATTTGATAACCATGGAAATCTTCTTAAATATTTTATTGGGGTTTGTAGGGGTGGGGGGGGGGGGGGGGATATGACAAAATATAGAGGATGTGTGTCATAGGATGTTTGTGTATGTGTGTTTGTTTGTATTTTGGTCCTAACATTGATATTAGAATTTAAGAAAGAGAAAATGCTCTGCATTAGCCAGATGTGTATTGTGTATTTAGATAGGGTCAGGTTAACTCATTTAAAAAATATTTAATTAGTGTTACTTAAAAGAACAGTAAAATGTAATACAAGAAAAAATACAAGTAATTAGACACTGCGCAGAGACTGTTTTGTGACCAATCTATCACTTACCGACATATTCTAGCTAAAGAGTAACTTTAAAATTAAATTGATGACAGATATCCAGTAGTCCGAGAATTTTTGCATACTTGAAAAGAACAAGGACAAATGGTCACTAAAATAAAGCTTCAAAAGATAAAATAATATTTGGGTTTAAAAATATTTTTCATTTTGAAAACTTTTCAAATCCCAAATGTACAAATTATGCTCTGTACAAACTCAGTCCCTTAATTTGTCTGTCATCAAAAAAGTAATTGAACTGTACATTTGATCATTTTTTTTATATAAAACATCGCCACAAAATCTCGGAATCAATTTGTAATTTTGTGATTGTAAAAAAAATGAAATTATTAATTACAATTGAAAACAAAATTTACACAAACATGAAATGTCCCGTTTTTCTGCTTGGATTTAGGGATAGATTAATGATAGATAATAGATAAACTATCCGTTTATCTATGTATCTATTTTTATACTAAAATTATCTATTATTCTTCCTTCTTATATTCTTTATTTATTTATTTTGTCTATTTAAGTTTGCTTTAATCTTTACCAAAATCTCTGCCTATTTAAAATTCCAGGTAGAGATACATATGTACATGGCTATGATAATTGATGATAAAATGTTTAAAAATTTAGCAATGTACATACAAAATAATACCTTAGTTTTTTAATAACTTTATATTAAGTTTTTAAAAGCGAAGCTTTTCTATAATTAGGGTCGGTCGGATAGCTCTTTTCGTTAATTTAGGCATGTTATAATTGTCCTATCGATTTCAAACTTTGCCTGCTGATTCCTGTAATAGTAAGGTACGAGTTAGAAAGCGAAGCAACTCTATAATCGTTACCAGAAAGTCGGTACGTCCATTTTAAACATGTTGCTTTTTAACTTTTTTAACATCAAAATTTTTATGTAATAAAATTATCCGATTGGTCTGATTTTTGGAATACTGATTCCTTGGACAACAAAGTACATTGTTATAAGCGAAGCATCTCTATAATCAAGTCCTAAAAATGTATGTATGTTCTTAAACAATATCCTGTATTTAAGCAGTTTTTTTCAGCGTATTTACATACAATTTTGTTTCGTTCAACTTTTATACATTTGTATTCTGATTATTCAGTTATGACACTATACAAGTGTTAATGTTCGTTTGTCCTAGCGTTTCAGAGCTTCGCTTTTATGGATGCTGTCATCCTTGTTTTCTTCATTATTTCATTTATATACAAAGCCAGATATAAACAATAAGAATTCTTAGTAACCCCCCTAATATTTTTCAGACACCCAAGGTACTAATTCTTACATATAAATAGGAAGAAAGATTAATTTGTCTCCTATTAACATATCCCTTATTACGGCACCATAAAACCTAACGTAATAACCCCAATAATTGGTAGTTTTAAAAACACGGGAGGTTGGGTCTATAAAAGTAATCTGTCTTCAAAGTGTAACAATACAGAAGGAGGTTAAGACAAGCTACTATTCCTCTGTTATATTATGATATTTATTAGCACTGGAACCAGGAGGAATAGGGCGGATGGTTGAAACGGGTTTTTGGCGACAATCATATATTTTGCCAGGTTTTTGCAATATCTATCTATCTCTTTCTGTCATCTACCCTTTTTAATTTTGTCTCTTTGGTGTCTTCGCATATTTCCATCTCTAATTTTCTATTTTTCAGCTCATTTCTTTATTTGTCTTTATTTAAACCTACATAAAAATCAATTTGCTTTTATTTCCATCTACTCATACCAGACTTTCTATTCGTTCATCCATTTAGAAATTTAAATTAAAGGGATGGGGTTTTGTTGATCTACTTATAGGTTTAAAGGAAAGAATTATTTCCATCTATCCATTTCTCCATCTACTTATTTATTCATGCAGCTATCTATCTATCTACATAGTAACGAATTTAAAAAATAACAGATTAGTTCATTAAATTCCAAAACAAGATGTTATCTTTAAAACCCAAACGGCTTTAAACTTTTAGACTTTAAACCCTTGGGGAAATTAACACATTGCTTTAAAAATGGCAAAAAAAACAATTTTAAATAAAATCTTATATTGTATTTTTAAAAAATGCATACATCCATGAACACGAAACTTAACAAATAAGTAGCAGTGCTTTTGACTACAATTTTTATTAAGAAAAATTTGCTTAATTATAAATATAAATTATCAGATTATTGATTTAACCTTTTAAAAATAATTTTTAATTATATTACTAGTTGATATCTACGCCTCTAATAAAAAAATTACAAAAGTTTGAAATTAGATAAATGATAATTTTTTGGTATTTTTTATACAATTGTGGAATCTAGATAATGTACAGTAAGTTTTTAAACTTTTTAAAAGGATAATTTTTCCGAAAAATAAACAACAATTTATACCTTTACTAGATCGAGGCTACGCCACTAGAAACCTCTGGGAAGTGGAAAAATCAAACTGCCCTCCTATTTTAATTTGTGTTTTAATACGAAAAAGTAAATTTTTTTTTTGGGGGGGGGGAGTCATTTTTTATTGGGACGGTGGAGTTACCCTCCCACATAATAGTAAAAACCTAACATAAGTTAAATAGGGTAAGGGTTAAAACCATTCCAAGGCTTAAATTCAAATTAGCCTAAACAACCATGTGACCTATGTGTAGTTTCTCCAAACTGGAAAAATTAATCAATTAATTTGTTAGCAAACAGACTAACAAAAAAACCATTGCATTTATGGACACTTTATAACATTGGCAGTGATATGTCTCATTCGCTGTTTATACACTTTTCTGTTAATTAACTTTGCCTTTATTAAATAATAGCAATCTTATTTTTTAATAAACAATTTTATTTTTTTCTGTTATCTGAGACAACCAGAAGGAATAAAGAAAACATTAAAACACATTTATACATTCTGTATTTCTGCGCAAATCTTTTTGATTATTTTTTGTTCTTGTTAATTTTGATATTAAATTACTGATAAATTGTCCAAATCTTTGAATTTATAAGAGAAGGAAAAATTTCTTACTAACTGTACTTTGCGCAAATTCTGCCTATTTTCTACTTTGACCGAGTTATCTCTAAAAACAGCCAAGATATTATTTTCTTTCTTTATGTATTAGACGCAATACAGTGATAGATTAATGAAAGAATAAAAAAACACCCAATTCTGTTTGAAAAAGGCGCAGCAAAAATGAGCTGATATTACTTGTGGAAAAAAATTATTAAAGAGCATTTACTTTTATGATATTATAATATATGATTTTACTAGCAGCTGCATTCCTAGTATCTAGGGGTGCTATTTTTAAGCAGAAAAATACCCTAAAAGTAAAACCATATTAAGACTGTTCTTTAAATGTATTAAAGCTTTAATATCATCCTGAGATCTATATAAAGTTTCCCTAAAATGGAAACTCAATCTTTTTATTGGCTAGCGAATTATTACTAGACAAATAAACGAAAACCTAACAACTTCAGAAATAAATTCTTGAATTATTTCATTTTGTCGAATTTATGCTATTTTTAAAATTTCTTCAGTTTTATATTAACATATTTATTAGGCCTTTTTCTATGCTAGGTGGGCCTATTAAAGTATCTATCTATCTTCTTTAATAGCATGTATTTTGTATGCTTACATTCAGGGAGGGAGGGGACAATTTCGATTAAATGATTTACAATCCTTTCTTCAAAATTTATCTACTACAAAATGCAAAATTAAACGCTGTGACTTTGGGGGTAGGATTAATCAATTGTCCATTATCCCAACCCTGACTTGCAGTGGTTTACAGCTATAAAGTAATCCTTCTAATTTATGGGTTTATTAACTGTTTTAAATTCTACTTTCTTCTTATCTTTTCAAAGGCGAAGATTTGCTATTTTAAGGTAGGATCGTACGTCCGTCACGTATAGCTTTCAGGAAAACAGGGTACAATATCATAAGCATCTCAATAATTAAGTCCTAAAAATGCAATTATGTCCTTAAACAGTATTTCAATTATTTTGAGCAAATTTACATACATACAATTTTGTTCAGACTTAAAAATGAATTGAATAGTATGCTAATTAGGTTCTGACATTCTACAAGTGTTAATGTTCGTTCATCCTGTTTTTAGAGCTTTGTTTTTGGATTCTTGCTAGCTATCAATTTGAATACTGATTAGTGGCGAAGCAACTCTTTAATTTACTTTGTCTGTCCGTCCTACAATAGAAAAGTAATTTTATTAGCTGCTATCTGAGATAAAGAGTGTGTTTTTTTTTGTCTGAGAATACTATTGTACTATTAACTTTGTCCGTTTGTCTGTCCATTAAAGGGAAACTTTTCTACCTTGCTATTAAAGATTGATGTCTCAAATATTGTTTAATCATTTTATAGAAAAACTAGCGGCTACGCCCCTAGAGGCCTCTAGTGGCCTTTAAATATTTTTTTTATTTGAAATATCTAATTTGAGAAATAACTTGTCTATGTTTTCAATTGTTAAATTCATGAGTCTACGCAGCGCGACTAAGCTAGCGATACTATGCTAGCGACACTATGCGGCGGAAATATTTCAATTTTTTTCGATTTTATTGTGATTTCTCTTGGGAGGATGGTGGTACCCTCCCCCAAAATAGTTAAAAATCTTCCCTGGACATATGACAATCTACCCTGTTAAGGAGAACCCAATCGGTTCAGCGGTTAGCGAGATCCTTCGGTACAGACACACAGATACACACACAGACAAACATCCTGTTACTTTAGTATAATATATAGAAAAATAAATACTTTTCTTTAGATATGGACATCTGATAGTTTTAATAGATTTCAAATGACAGACGAAAAAACTTGTTACAGTTACATCCTAAAAAAATCATAAATTATAAAACGGAAAATTAATATATCTATATTTGGATGTTGGGGAAAAGGAAAGAAATTTCAAGGATATTTTACTTGAAAGTTATATAATAGAATTATACATAAATTCTCATTTTAATCTATTTGGATTAGAGTATGTTTTTGTATGATTTGTTCAGAACTCCAGGGCCTAGGCCCTTGTTTTAAGATTTTGTATGAATAATTAAGCAATATAAAAAAGACCTTTTTCGTTGTAATTCTTATATAAAAGTAACAGGATATCCATGAGTCTGTCTGTACCGAAGAATTTTGACAACCGTTGAACCAATATGGTTCTCCTAGCTATTGAGAGGTCCTGGGACTACTTATAACTATTTTAAGGGAGGTTAACCCTCCAAATCTTTTTTACTTTTTTTTACATTAAAATCTAAGGTTGGGGAGGTCGACTTAACCTTCCCCTCCCCCACTCAATATTAAATGAAATTTTCAACCTTATAAAAAAAACCTGGCTTTATATGTTAAAAGAATTTTCTCATTATTTTTCAAATTCGATACGGTATAAATTAGCTTTTTGGGGGAAAAAAGAAAGAAGACAAAAATAGAGATTTATTAGATAGTCTTACAATTTATTACACAATAGTCCCCACCAATGCATGGCTTAAAAGTGCACAACTTTTTAAAGCCAGCGACTTGGAGAATGTGTAAAAAATGAAGGCTTACGGTATAATTTAAAGCCAATGTCCTCTCCCTCCATGTGTGGTAAGGTGTTTTCTGACCACCATGATCTTCCCTTTTTAGAGTGTTGTCCTACTATTGCATAAAAGCGTGAGACCTGACCAGGACCGATTAATAACTTTGTATTAGAATAACTTATCAGACTGCCGTTTCAGGTTTCTTAATAAAAAGATACATAACACTATTTTCTAAATTAAAAAAAAAGACCAAGATTAAAATATTGTAAAGAATATATCTAAAACAACTCTATTAAAAAGGCCTACTAAATACTGGTCTCATGATATCAGGAATCGAGGGATAAGACAATGGAAAGTATTCCTTACTCCAAAGTAGTAAGCTTTTTTTGTGTGCAGCGAAAGATCTCGCTAACCGCTGAACCGATATTGTTCTCTTTTACAGTAATGCTTTTTAAAGGTCCAGGGAAGGTTTATAACTAATTTAGGGAAGGGTATCTCAACCCTCTCAAGAGAGATTGCCCCTAGAAAAATGACCCCTCCAAAAAAAAAAGAACAAAACAACAAACAATTTTATTGCTTCCCCTTTTTAAAAATAAAATTGAAAGTGAATGGTCGACTTCTCCAACCCCAAATTCCCTCAAGTGTCCCTAGAGGCCTCTGGGGGCGTAGTAGTTCTTTCTTTATAGACGTTAATTATCCTTTTTTATTCAAGAAAGAGGTAGGGAGAAATGTTGTAATTTAATTACTGCACATAATTTTCCCTTCTTTCCTGAAAAATATATATATATAATATTAGAACATTAATAAATTATGGTTTCATGATTTTCTAAAAAATATATAGTCATGTACACATTGTAAAATATTATACAATTAACTTTGGTTGTTTATATATTTTTTTTCCTGTTTTTTTTATCTTTATTTATCTAGCTCTTTTATTTTATCTATCTTTTTTGCTCTTTTTTCTGCAAAACCCTTTCCCCCCTTCTTTTTCTCTTTTACTTTTTTCTTTCTTTCTTTCTCTTTCACCCTCCCCTTATATCTTCTCTCAATTTTTTTCGTTTATTTTTATCTCTTTTATGCATCTTTTCTCATTTTTCTTGTTCTTATTTTTCCCCTTCTGTCTCTCTCTCTCTCTCTCTGTCTCTCTCTCTCTCTCTCTCTCTGTCTCTGTCTCTCTCTCTCTCTCTCTCTCTCTCTCTCTCTCTCTATCTCTATCTCTTTTCTTCACTTATATGCCACTTTGAGAATAAATTATACATTTTTTAGCTTTTGACCAAATCAAAAAAGTTTTCAGATCTTTGTCATCTAGGATCTCTAAAACAAAGGTCGTTCGGTGCAGCAATTGAATTGCTATCTGCCAAAGTACTAGAATATATGTATGTCAGTCTAAATGAAATTTTGCGTAACTTGGCCATTTTCCATCGGATTTTAAACTTTTTGATAAAAATATCACCAAAAAAACTTTCAATGGGACTTGTTTGTTTTCACACTAAAGGGCAGTAATCTCTTTTCGTTTCAAAAACACAAATGTTTTCATGAAAATTAATCTTATTTTAACTATTATTCTAGCTTTATTCATCCTTTATTAATCTATAATACAAAGTAGAACGATGTCTGTTTGTTTGTTTGTTTGTCTGTCTGTCTGTTTGTCTGTTTGTAGCGAAGGATCTCGATAACCGCTAAACCGATCGGGTTCTCCTTTACAGGGTAGCTTCTCATAGGTTCTCATATCTAAAATACGAAAAATTGGTTTGATTAAACCTCTTAGGGCAAAGCCCCTAGAGGCTAGGGTCGAAGCTGCTAGTCAGTTAATATAACAATATATCAATCTATCTAAATTGAAGGCAAAAATTAGTTTTAGTTAACTGGATAAAGATCTGGTAAAGTTAAATTTAAATATCAGAAAGAGATAATTATTTTTAAAAAGTCTATTATATAAAAAAACTTGGGTTTTGTTTGTTTGTATGTTTATAACCACTGAACCGATTAAGTTCTTCATACACAGCTTCTTTACAAAGCTTCCGGGGTGGTTTAAGGCTTTTTTCAGCCTTTTTAAATCTTCATTCGAATACAGAGCAAGGGGCAAAGTCACAAAGAAGCTTTTCTCGTGGTGTCTCAAGTTCTATAGAAGTCACCTCTCTACACATTGCACTGATTTAAATATTACATCAATCAAAGAATAATCAGTATGTGTTATTTCACATAAATATTTGCCCGTCCTGTTTTATTTTTTTCATTATTCACCTCTCTTTCCCTTGATTTAAATATAAGTTATATGGTGTTTTTTCAATCCTACATATTATCACATTGCATTGTTGTTCGTGTTTGCATAAAACAAAATAGGAATTAGAAAATGGGTGTTTTTAGTAATTTTAAGTAAGTGAAGAGGTGCGGAGCTTTTTGTATACTGTAATAATTTGCACATCTGCTAATTTGATAATAAGATAAATTTTGCAGAAGTGATTGTACACTATAAGTTACAGCCATGAATAATCAAATAAAGATTGTTCAGTTTTAATTTGCGTTAGGTTGGGTTACGAAAAACCATGATGATTTTTGTTTACTGACGGATTAAAAAAAATATTTTTAACATGCTTGATTCATTAACATATTAAAAGTATTGGAAAATCTTTACTTTAATTGGTTTGCTTTAGTAATCTTTTTTGTCAAATTTGTTGTTTTTATCCAATAAAAAATACTTATGTAGATGATTGTCCGTGTTATATATTAGTTGGAACAATACTATTGGCTTTTTGTATTTAACCCAGATTTTTGCTGTCATTCTAAAAATAGGCCGTTGCATACCATTTTTAATCTTATCATTATTTTTTAGCAGCGTAGCTATTCTACATATAATAAAAGCTGGCATGTACGTCACAATAATTTTTATAAATTTTCATTCAATTTTAATCAGCAAGGCTATTTTATAATCAACACATATATGTACATATAAGTATCTTAATTTATTAAGAACATGTATCCTCAATCTAGGATAAGACAATTCTATTATATAAAGTAATAAGCGTTTTTTGTTTGTCCTGAAGGATCTCGCTAACCACTGAACCGATATTGTTCTCCTTTACAGTGAAGCTTCTTATAGGTCCTAGGAAGGTTTTAAACTATTTTAGGGGAGGGTGTTTTCACCCCCCTCTCCCCCCCCAAAAAATATTTTTTTACTCTTTTGAAACTGAAATTTAAAATGGGATGTTGTCGACTTTTCCCCCTCCAACCTTAAGTACCCCTAGAGGCTTCTAGGGGCGTAGCCGCTAGTTAAAAGTAAATTAATACCTTCAGTAGGTTCAAATTATTGGTGGAAAACTTTGATTACTACTCGTTTGTACAAACAAATAAAGATTTTAACAAGTTTTTAAGCCCACGAATGAAGGAACGTGTTTAAAAGCATTTTCGAATGGTTTACAAACTAATGTCCCATCCTTCAATATTATGATTGACGGTTTCATAATAATCATCTTTTAAAGGTTTATTTACCTCAATCATTCTACCATTTAATATTTTTATGACTTTTCTTTGCTGTTTAGGTTAATTTTTGTTCTTGTTTTTTTTTGCATTTCATTTATAGTTATTCAGAACTATAGATTTGTAAAAACGGGTGTTTTAAATATCAAAGTTACTCTGTAAGTCTTGTGGGTTTGATGGTCGGCTGGTGCATTAGGATTATGAATTTTCTGTGCTCCTTCTTCTCCATTTGTTCCATGTTTGTTTATACTAGCGGCTGAGTCCCTAGAATCTATGATGTTAAAATAGATGATTTGATTATAACTTTCCATTGACTATTCTCTCAAGTATTGATCTGTGTATCGTAAATTTAGATTAAATATGATAAAAAACCTCTTTAGTTTATTTATCTATCTAAAATTGTTTATTTTTCTAATTTGAATTTTCTATTTCAGTGTGAACGAGTACCCAAACAGCAGTGGTGGCTCTACACGGCAGCAAAGAAGCAGTCGGGCGGCTAAAGCTGCAAACTTTAGCGGCTCTAGTCTTATTGAGCTGCGCAGTAATGGGTCAAGTGTCAGCGGCAGCGGGTCATTAAGGAAAGTGTTTTTATTTCATTTTTAAAAACTTTCACAATTTTATTGTTTAATTATTTTTTCTCTTCTTTGTTTTTTTTGCTTTGCTTTGTTTTTTTACTCATTTTCTGTTTCTTACATTTTCTTTTTTAATGTTTTTATATTCTCCTTCACTTATCTTTTATGAAGTTTTATTTAACTCTATCCTCTGAAAAAATTGAATCAAGTAAAAACATTATAACGGCAACAGGTCAACGGCTAGCGGCTCAAATAACGGTGGATCCTGGAGGTCAAATGCTTCTGGTGGTAGTTTCCGCTCTAGTAACGGTTCATCGGCGGGACATGGCGTTAAATTTTCTCCAGAAAAATCATCAATTTCATCGCAGGGTAGGTTTTAATTTTAATGAAGATATATGTAATTTTTCGAGGAAAAACAATAAACAATGAGATTTCATGTTGGAATTTTGGATATTTTTATGTAGAAAATGATTAAATCCAATTGGCCTATTCATTTATCCTTACTTAAACTTGATCAAATTTAAACATATGTGTCTTATGATTGTCTTATTAGTGCTTTACCTCATAGTGCATATGGGGCACTGACCCCCCTCCCTTTTGAAATAAATTGCAATAAGAGGATGAGTTTTTTCCCTATGTCTAACCCCTGCGGGGGTACTTAACCTTGCGGGGCAATAACATGCACACCCTAACCATGTTGGGCTTAATAGAACCCAATATATATTAACCTAACCTGACCTAAAGTAATAAACAAATAACTGCACCTCCTTATTTTCAATTCATTTAAAAACACGTTTTGGGGGAGGGGTCCGTGATTGACTATGCACTTCGAGGGAAACCGCCGTCCTAGCTTGTTTATAACAAGCAACACAGCTTCTAAATAATTTGCCCATTTTGTTAGTAATTGTCTTTTATTTCATTTACGAGCGATTACTAATTTCTGATTTTCACTAAAAAGCCAAATCTATTATCAAACATTAATATAGTTTGAATTATAGGTATTAAAGCTTTAGACCCAAATATGGGGAAGGAAAGATTAATCTTTTATTTTAATTGATACATTTAAGCTCTTTAAATATTTTCATTCTTGATTTTAGAAATTACTTGTTTAAGATTCCAACATATGTTAATTGCATATATAAAATTAGTTTCTATTGTTGCTTAATTCCAAAGTATGACAGTACTTTATCTGTACAAATAAGTTCACTAATGTTCTGTAATTATAAATTAAAATATAATTTATAAGCACTATTTTCTTCATAATTTTTATTATTAATTTATCTTAATAGATGGCTTTAGTTTTGTTATTTTATTTGATTTTTGGTAAAAAATTACCATCTTTTTCCTTATTTTGATTTTTAAGGTTAAATTCTTTCAAGTTATAATGAATTATTTAGCTTAAAAGCTTTACTTTTATTAAACTGCAATAAAACTATTTTATATAAACTTTAAATTATTTAAATAAAATTTTATACTACATTAATGTACATCCTAATACACCAATGATAAATAAAGTCTGTAATTGAATTTATTTCTTTTCACAGATTTTATTTTGTTGAACCCTAGCGGGTTATTTTGTAACTAAAATCGCTATTCAAATGTTCCGTTTTCAGTTTTGTTTGGGATATATTAGATATATTCACGGAAAATTTGTCTTGAATACCTGGCTATAAATAGATATTCTTAAGTTATGTTTAAAAATATTCTAATCCAGCAACAAAAAAAATTAAGGTGGGGTCAAAATACACAACTCATAAATTTTTCAATTTGTCTTTCTCACTCAATATAATATCTGATTTGCACCTTTAGATTGGTTCCAGAGTCATATATTTATAGGAGTATAACACTATAGTCACATGTATGGTTAAATTGAAAGCTTACTGTAATTATTTGTATTTAATAACTCTAGAAACTACATCCTTCTTTGTTCCATAATTAATTCACGTTAAAAAATGACTTACTTTAGGAAAATATAATGTAAAGCGCTTATTTTATCATAGTAAGGTTCATTAAAGTTCTTAAAAGCCCCACAGGTATCAATACTCATACACGGTGATTCTTAAAATGTATAATTTTAATTGTACCAATAGAACTGGCCTCATATGAAATATAACTATGGAGGTAAAGTCTATTTTCTGTCCCGATTATAAATTAAACGATAGTTTAACTTGCCTCTTTACTACCTCAACTTCCCAAAGACTTTTTATTTAATTAAAACTAGTATTTAGAGACTGTGTTACTGTGTATTGAAATAAATAAAAGGGGGCGGGGGTAGATGGCTAAAAAGTAGCCTGTAACCCCTTTAAAGCCTTAAACAATACAACAAACTATTCTAAGTTTCCCTTAGATAGTATCAGCGGTTAGTAAGATCTAACTGGACAAACCAAAACATCATTACTACTTCATAATTATCGGATAATATATACAAATTGCAATGAATCTGAAACTTTTATTAATTAACTATGCCCTCGCAAGAATGACAGTCAATAAATTATTAGCAACATTGTTGAATTTTAATACAAGACACAACTTGGCCCAGACCAATCTGGATAACTAGAAATAAAGGATTGTGTGGCTAGTTGTTCAATAGTTTCAAGAAATACTACTTTTGGGGTAACCACCCTCCACAAATATTTATAGCCCTAACCCTGCGGGACTCTCATTCACTTAATTTCAGCTCACCAAAAATACAACAATGGATATATAATACATGGATACTATGACAGAGGAAATATGTCGTTAAAGAGTTCAATTATTAGTCAGTAGGTTCCTCCAAATTAGATGGGAGGGGATTGGGTGAAGGATATGGATGGGGATTATTGTAAAAATTAGCCAACTGGAAGTACCCTGAAGCAATATCCTTTAAATTAACTTTGTTCTCTATTACATTATTGTCACATCTGCATGGTTGTAGTGGGAATCGTGTTAACATCTTAATTTATGGCGCAGTTACGGCTTAAACATAAACTACTCATTATTGAGCAAAAAGATCCATGTAAATAGGGGCGAAGCTGCTACATATGACACTGTAAATTAAGATCCAACAAGCAAGGATAACTATAAGTGGTGCAGCGTCCTTTTTTCGTCCATAAACCCATAGTATTTTACCTAACTGATAACCAACTCTTTTATTGCACGACCATTTTCAGGAGGTCTTCGTCAATTATTGATTGCACTTGTAAATGGACCAAAGCATTACCCAATACTTTCTTTATTGATGTCAGGCGCCGTACATAGCAGCAGTTGGTATATGATCTAAGTTAAGTCTATTGTGACAGAATGTGTTGGCGTTTTAAAACAATTGAATATTTATGCTAATTAAAGTCAATATACACCTGGGATGCAGGGACAGCACAATGAAGAAAAAATTAATATTTATATTGATTAAATTCTTTAGCCTCCATGAGACAGACAGTCCTTTTTTGATATTTTTCATCTCATAAACGCCGTTTTTGTTATTTTTAAAAAAATATTTCTTCTTTCTCTCTATTCCCTTTTTATGAATCCATCTTTCTGTTTTATTTGTTATGCTAATTAAAGTGAGATTCTTCTTTGCTTACAAATTTATCGAAACAAAGAAATAAAAATTCATTCATTATTCTATCTTTCTATCAATTTTTATATTATTTAGCCCGCCTGTCCATGAATGTAGGCTACGTAAAATGCATGGGCACTTACTACACAACCTCTGCAACATACATTATATTTTCTCGTATTCATTCGAATCCGTTGGATAAGAACCGGTTCTCATCCATACGAAAAAACTATGTCTAGCATCGTATTATAATCAGCTTTCTATGAATATAAAAATGTACAATCATAAGAATAAAATCAGTTTTTTTATCCCGTGCCTTCGGCACCTCGGGGTTAAAAAAATGGTTTTTATCTTATAATTGTACATTCTATATCCGTGGAAAGCTGTTTATAATACGATGCGAGAAATAACCATTATCGCACGCAGACCATATAAACATACATATATAAATATAAAATGCGATCAATTAATCGATTTAACAATTATTTGTTTGTTTATGTGCATGTCTACCTATATGTACCCATCCATCTATTTGTCTATCCATATCAATTTAGTTTTTATGTCTGTAAGTCTATATGTAGCTATCTTTCCATGTAGAAATATTGATCTATCCATGCATTTGTCTGTCTATCTATCAGTCTATCTCTATCTCTCTGTTTGTCTATCTATATATATATCCAACTATTTGTTTCTCTGTCTGCATGTCTATGTCTATCTATTTGTTTGTATATTTGTATACCTTTATTCTATAGCTATCTATCTATATATACAAATATATTTCTATCCATCATTTGCCTATCTTTATCTATTTGTTTGTATATCTGCAAGTCTGTCTATGGATATCTATCCATGTATACAAATATCTATCTATCCTCCCATTTGTCTGTCTATCTGCATGTCTATCTCTATCTGTATGTTTGTCTATCTGCAAGTCTATCTATCCATGTATACAAATATCTATCTATCCTCCCATTTGTCTGTCTATCTGCATGTTTATCTCTATCTGTATGTTTGTTTATCTATAGCTATCTACCTATGTATACAAATATCTATCTATCCACCCATTTGTCTGTCTATCTGCATGTCTATCTCTATCTGTATGTATGTCTATCTATAGCTATCTATCATGTATACAAATATCTATCTATCCACCCATTTGTCTGTCTATCTGCATGTCTATCTCTATCTGTATGTTTGTCTATCTGCAAGTCTATCTATCCATGTCTACAAATATCTATCTATCCACCCATTTGTCTGTCTATCTGCATGTCTATCTCTATCTGTATGTTTGTCTATCTGCAAGTCTATCTATCCATGTATACAAATAACTATCTATCCTCCTATTTGTCTGTCTATCTGCATGTTTATCTCTATCTGTATGTTTGTCTATCTATTGCTATCTACCTATGTATACAAATATCTATCTATCCACCCATTTGTCTGTCTATCTGCATGTTTATCTCTATCTGTATGTTTGTCTATCTATAGCTATCTACCTATGTATACAAATATCTATCTATCCACCCATTTGTCTGTCTATCTGCATGTTTATCTCTATCTGTATGTTTGTCTATCTATAGCTATCTACCTATGTATACAAATATCTATCTATCCTCCCATTTGTCTGTCTATCTGCATGTTTGTCTATCTGCAAGTCTATCTATCCATGTATACAATTATCTATCTATCCACTCATTTGTCTGTTTAAATGTATATCCATCTCTATTTGTATGTTTGTCTATCTGCAAGTCTATCTATCCATGTATACAAATATCTATCTATCCGCCCATTTGTCTGTCTATCTGCATGTCTATCTCTATTATGTAAATTTAAATGGTCTTTGTAACTTACTGTTAGACACATTTATAACACAAACACAAGCATTTCTGTAGTCCTTATTTACATTAGTATGGCAGCATTATAGCAATCTTTCCGAGGTTGTGATTCTATTGTTATACAAAAGTATTTTTATACTGAAGGACTCGTGGACAGTAAGCTGATTAAGAGATGTTACGGTGTAATATTCAATTTATATTCTTCTTTCTCTCTCTCTTTATCTTTCTTTCTCTCTCCCCCCTCTTTTATTCTCTCTATTCTTTTGGTCTCCGTATCTTACTTTCTTTATTCTTATTCCCGAAGCAACTCTATAATTCATTTTGTATGTTCGTCCGTCCGTCCGTCAGTCAAGTCAGTCCGTAACGCTATGGGAAATGTGATTTTCTCGGCTGCTATTTAAGATAGACAGCTGAAAGGTTTTGTTCATATTCACTGTGCGCTCTTGACTTTACATGTAAATTGATATGGCGTTGCTACAAAAGACCAACTCTACAAAAGACCAACGCCTACAAAAGAACAACAAATATATACTGTTATATAAACACCAAATAAAGGTCATGGCCGCAGCGCTCGGCCCCATTGCCTGCCTAGCCGCGGGCGCTCGGCCCCCTAGCCTATAACCTAACCTAACCTAACATAAAAATTGAAAAAACAATATTAAAAATTGTAAAAACAATAATAAAAATTGTAAAAATCTACCAACCACTTTTTGTAAAATCCACGAAATTCTTAACCTCCTATGTATTAACAGTTGAGGATATTTTTCTTAGATAAATGTCCTGGGGCTAACATAGGTTAGGTTAGGTTATAGGCTAGGGGGCCGAACACCCGCGGCTAGGCAGGCCAGGTACACCATTTGCAGCTATAGACCTTCCAGCTCTACGATTTTTTGTAGGCGTTGGTCTTTTGTAGAACCGACTAGTTGGTCATTTGTAGGCGTTGGTCTTTTGTAGAGTTGGTCTTTTGTAGCAACGCACTTGATATGTCCGCCTGTCTGTCGTTCATGCTTTACAGTATTTAAACAATTATCCTTATGAAAAATCATTTTGAAGTTGGGCTATAGCCTTTAAAGACATCTCAGAGGGTAGGAAGGTGGAAAAACATAGAAGAAGAGAAGATCTAGTATACAAGCAATATTCCATTAAAAAATCTTTCGCGCTCGATCTATTGGTTTGCGAGATCTTATTAGACAAACAAACGCACATCCCATCTCAAAACAAAATTTGGATAATGATAATAATATAACAATTATAATATGATTTGAAATGATGTTTAACTATACTATTTACTATTGATTCGTGGCTTATGTGCGTGCTCAGGATTTTGATGCGTGCGCTGGGGGTTCCCTAGTGTTGCAGTCACAGTTTATAACAGTACAGCAGCTAGCCTGCATTTGGTTGACATTCTAATGTCATATTATAGCATTAAACAATTTATGAAAATCTTCAAATATATGTAATATTACAAGAATGAATAAATCCACTAGAGAGTAACACTGTTTCTTTTATAGCCTGAAATCTTACCGTGAATGAACAAAACAGCTGTTGTAGAGATATTTTCAAAAATTTTAGGGATCTTAAGGGATAAGAAAATGTGCGATAATTATATTTCCAATAATAATAAACAAAATTTATTTTTATGTAAATTAAAATCATTTATTGGTTTAAAAGTTTTTACAACAAATCAAGATTTGACATTAGTCCCGACAGTTTGTTTTGAGCTAACTAATAAAAGAGTGTGTTTATAATTGATTTAAGTCCAAATCCTCCCAATACCTTACTATATGAGATTATTAGTGTTCAATTTATAGCAAGGCCAACAAATAGTTGTAGTTAAAGTGTAGTTTCGCCTCAAAAATTCGAAAATCATTTTACTTCAACAAATTCACGACTCTTTTGAGTAATACAGGATAAATGGATAAACCAATTGGTATCTTATTTTCAGGGAAGCTTGGTATTATGTTGTGGCATGTTTTAGAAAATTATTTAGGTCGTGCAATCCCCCCTTCCATGTGTTTTTGCCCAAAGAAAACACTTATTTAATATAAGTACCCAAAATATTTGTAGTTTATCTGTGATATATGTATGTTTCATTTATTGGGTAAGGCGAACTTTCATTGACGTATAATCTGTTAATTTATCATTGTGATATTTTATCAAATCAAAATATTTTCTTCAAATGTTATACCTTTCATTGATTAGAATAATGAATCATTAATAAATTTGAATATTATATAATTACAGAAACAAAATAAAGTAGCAAAAACAATTTGATTGAAATTATTATTAAACAGAAAAAAGAAACAATGTTAAGTAAAATGCAATCATTAAAGACATTTAATGATGTTATAAACAGATGTTGCAGAATATTTGAAAATTAGCAATTTATAATTTCTATCCATAAGTAAAGAGTTGAAGTCGTATAATTTATATGCTCGATTATTTTGCATTACACTAGAAGATATTTTAGATTCTAAATAAAACAATAATACTGAACCCAGAGAACCTTAAATACACACAAACATAACATGACTTAACTTGATTAAAATAGTTGAATATTTGTCTTGTGTACGAGTGTAATTCACGACTTTAAAAATTAAAACAACGGATTCTGTCTTTATTTGATTATTTAACGGGTTAAAGACATTTTTAGAAGTGTAGCTACTTTACAATTGTGTTCTGTTGTTCATAAAAGTACGATCGTTCATGTTAATCTATTTTATTACTATCTTTCTATCTTTATAGCCAAATCAACATGTTACCTATCTATCTATCTAGGATCAGATGAGTATACAACCGCAGATTCTTCCTTTCTGACTCCGAAATCCTCCAACAAAAATGTTCAGACAGAAACAAATTTTCAGGTAGGGTTTTACATGTAAAATCAAAGACAATGTTTCGGAACGCATGCCTAGCCGTTCTCGAAATCTTATCTCCAAGCCCTCCGAATGACCAACATAGCGAAGTTTACAAATGTGTATTTATTACCATGAAAACAGTAAGTCTAAAACAAAAATTATAAAAATTAATTACATAAAATTAATGGTTTATTATTTTTGTAAGATCGAGGTTGCGTGATTTCAATTTAATTAAAAATATAAAATTTCTAAAAAACTTTAAATTGGCACAAAACATATTAAATCGCATCAGAAATTGATAATTTTAGATTCAAATGATCAATAAAATTAAGGAAAATATTCGTATGTCAAAAGTTAGCAATTAAATGGTCTATTTGTTGAAAAATCAATGTTTTAAATTTCTTCGTAAAATTATACCATTCTACGCTTATTATTAAGAATTAAAGATAAATTGTTACCACATATTATGTCAAACTAAGCAGGAAGGCTTATTTGAGATCTTCCACGGATTAGAGCGCATGTATATTCAACCAATACATTATTTTCATTCACGTAGCTCTTCACATGGGAATCATCAAAGGAAAAATGCGCGTCTTTTTGTTTGTTTACAAGCGACGCGCGGAGATAGTTAGGAATGCCGCGTAACACACTCATTCTCTGGTGTAAGGAAAAGGGAATTAATGGGTTCGAACTTGCCAGGGAATACAAGAAAATACATTCCAACACACACCCGTCTAGTCACTGGGAATCGAACACAATAACTCATCTTAGCATCATGCGTGCAGACAGTGTCCACAAATCACAATCTCATAACGCATAAATTACAAGAGTTTAAAATGGCATGGCCATCAGGCCTAAAATTAATTATGGTAACTTACGAACACCACAATAACTCAAACCGACTCCACTACCACATAAGGATAGGAATAAGGAATGGGAAAAGCATTCAACATTCATGAAATGCACATTTACCACTCACACATCTCATTATATCATGGCCTCATAATCTCAATTAAAATTAGAATTACAGACCATGTAATTGCGAATACATGAATTAATAATCAATAGTACCTAAACTTTGATTAGGTACCTACATAATAATAGGCAAATGATTTTTATATTAAAAATCGCATCAATAATTAAATAATCAACTCAAACTTTTTTCATCAAAAGAAAGAAAGATTAAATAATGACATTTTTTCTACTAAATCTTTTTGCTAGAAAAGAAAAGTAAAATTTCATAAAAAACTTCTCAATAATTAGAATTTTTCTCCGGTGGAAAAATACTCGTGCTTACATCTAAACATTTTTCAGATAAGATAAGTAAGATCCTTAAATCTAAACATGTTTTGATAAAATAGATACTTAAATCTAAATAAATATGACTGTGAAAAATCATCAAACATCGGAAAATTAAAATTTCATAATTTTTAAATCTTCGTGAATCAAAATTGCGTAAAATAAAATTGCAATTGAAATATGCAAATTAAATTTACCAAAATAAAACAAAAGCTCAATATAAGAAAAGAACTTCTCTAAATGCTGAGTTTGCAATTTCTCTCTGTTTTGAAAAGAAAGCAACTTATACGTATTCAAACAGTCATAATTAAGGCAAATTGGGGCCTCAGTTAGAATGAATCCCTCAAGATACAAACTAACAAATCCATCAAATAAATAATTGCCATGTTCCAGCTATCCTGTCGGACGTTATGTCTTTCCATCACAATTTTTGATACCGCATAATTTCCAACAGGATTTCTGGCGCAGGGCTGCATCAACTGAAAATAAACATAATTAGTGATGTTAAAATCAAATCAAAAATAAAAAAGAATCATGAATAATTCAAGAAACTTTAAAATCATCAATCAAAGCAATCGAAATAAAAAAATTATCTTATGCTTTAGTTTTGCCGTTCTGCGGTATGTCTGGCCGAGGAAACAGAGCTAAGATACACCGTAGAGCGGTCTTATTAAGCTTAAATCTTCGAAACTCAAAGAATCTACTTAATTCAAGGCGAAAAAAATCTGCATTTTTTCTTTAGGTACATCGGTTAAAAGGTAAATAGTAATAATTTTAATATGCATGTAATATTAAATCATTTATGTGATTATAATAAATCTTAAAGAAATATTTGTGTGATGTAAAAAAATCTCATTGTGTTAATTTTTTATCATATCGAATTTCAATCAAACAAGGATAAAAATGTTCGTATTTGCGTAGGTACCTAGGAAATTTTCCGCGAAAAAAATCCCTGGTCCCGGAGAGACTTAAATCATTGAAAAAACTTGCGTAAACGTATGAAAAACTTAAGTTTGCATTTCAAATGAAAAAAATCTTGCGTCGATTTGAAAGTTTAAACGAAATTGCGTCAAAATTTGCGTTTTTTGTCTTTCGAAAAAATCTTATAAATCTACCGTAAAAATAAAATTCAAAGTTAAACAAGAACGATACTTATACTAAACTTTGGGTAGATTGATCTTGAGCAGACGTCTTGCGGAAGTCTCATTACTCGTGGCGGCTGCGTCATCTGATAATTTGTACTTGCAAACCACGGTCCTCCCACCTGGGCGCACTTCTTCCACACGCCCCAATCTGAACTTCTTCATCAAACTTGTGCTATCGTCGATCAGCACCACGTCTCCCGGCTCGAGCAGCACCTCGTTGCGGCGCCACTTGACGGACTTGAGTAGCTCAGGCATGAGCTGCTCCTTGTACACCTGATGGAACTGACGGGTCAACTCCTCCAAGTTCTCCAGCCTCCTGGTGATGGGCTCCTTGCAACCTGTCTCGAAGGTGCAGATTGCATCGTTGGTCCTGCCGCCTAACAGATCAGCAGGTGAAATTATTCTCCAGCAATTGACGTCATCTCCTTGGGTGGCATACGTCAATGGTTTCGAATTCAAGACTCTGGCAGTCTCAGCACACAACACCAATAAATCATTGAAGGTTACAGTAGCACCAGCCAACTTCTTGTTCAACACACGCTTGACCAGCCCAACCTGCCTCTCCACAGTACCTACGAACGAGTGTGCTGCAGTGGGCACAAGATGCCATTCAAAATGCATCCTGGTATCCTTCAAAAGTTCATCCATAATTCGTTTGGCACCAGCCATATTGGTGCCTCTGTCTGTAGTAACCCTTCTAGGCATATTGTAAAACGCCTGAAGTTTTCTCAAGCCGACCAGCACGGCTTCAGTTGAATAATCGGTCAACACGTCAACAAACACAGCCTGTGTAAATCTACAGGCCACAATCAACAACCAGACTTTGTACTTAGTCTTGGAACTCCTGGTGCCAACGCCAGGCTTCACAACTTCTATCGGCCCCGCAAGGTCCATATGCACCTCCTTGAAGGGCATTGAGGGCTCAACACGATCTGGCAGAATATTAGCAATTGCGGGACTCGAACGCTTGGCATATTCAATGGAACATGCAGCACAACTCTTGACCACTTTTATAGCCTCCATGCGGCCATGTGTGATCCATGCATACCTGCGGCTTTGCGCCAACGTTTTACGATGGCCTCCATGTCCCAATTCATCGTGGGACTGTTGAAGGATGAGCCTCGCCAACCTGTTGTGGCGGCTGAGCAAGACAACACCTGGGCTGTCCTTCATAACTTTCCTGGGGCCTCCAGCAGCGGCCTCAAGAGCCTCATCTCCCCTCCCGGCCATTTTCAATATTGTGAATGACCTAAGGGGAAAACATCCATCATGACCCACTATGGGCCAACAAACCTGGACCTTGTGATGATAGGGTTGAAGGGAGTCGAATTTCCCCTCGGCGTCCATGGTCATCTCCTTCTCTTGATTGAAGGAAGTCAAAAACAAGTCACAAACAGAATCCATGTATGTATTTGTGAAAGTGTAGTTCTCATAATACCTAGAACTATCATTGTTGCTAACACCATCCTCATTTGTTGCAACGCCACGTTTCTTGACAAGCAACATTTTAAAGCAGTTGGCAGCCTTAAGAACTGCGGCCACAGTCCTCCTTGCCTGCCTGTAGGTCCTTCTTGCCAGGGACCTCCAGAAATCATTGTCCACCACCTGTGTGAACATTACCTTGAGCTTCGCCATCTTGGGATTTAGCTCGCTCTCGGGAATGGATGCATTTACCTCACCAGCCGTCTTAACGGGCCACTGGTCCTGTTCCAGGCGCAACCAGCTTGGACCTTCCTGGTATGTAGATCCAGGTTGTACATCCTCAATCGTACACAAACCACGCGTCGCCAGATCGGCGATGTTGTGTTGGGTTGGAACCCATCTCCAATCTTCAGGGCTCGTCAACTGTTGTATCTTGGAAACACGATGACTGTTGAAAACATTTAGCATGACACTGTCACTGGATAACTGAGCCAGGGCACAGCTGCTATCACTAAAAAATACTTTGCCAGAAATGTTGAAAGGTAGGGCTCTGACAACAGTATCCACAAGCCTTGCCAAAATTAGACAACTAAGCATTTCTAACCTTGGTATAGACTCTATCTTCACTGGTGCGACACGTGACTTGGCGCAACACAAAACTACATCATATCCTCCAGGAACTGGCCATCTCAGGTAGGTGATGGCTGCATAGGCCTGGTTAGATGCATCACAGAAACCAACAACCATTGGAAGCCCCAACGGCTTATCAGGAACCATCGAACGTCTGAACGACACATTTCCAAGTGCCGAACGGTCCTGGAGGCTGGACACGAGCTCCGACCTCAACTCTCCAGGTATGACATCATCCCAGTTGCATCCATGTATGCAAACTGAGCGCAGACAAAGCTTGGATTTAAGCAGCAATGGCGCTGCTAGACCCATTGGGTCATACAATTGTTGCACAATTCTCCAAACTTCTCGTTTAGTTATCAACTCAGGTAGACTTCTCCAGAGATCCTCCAGATCCAGGTCCTCTAGTAACTTTCTACCCTTAATCTTCTCGCCGTGGTTGGCTCTGACAGGTAGGAACAACTTATCCTGTTTAGGGTCCCAAACAAGGCCCAAAACTTTTACACTGTCAACATCATCTCCAGAATAAATAACAGATTTAAATCTGAAATTGCCAGGTGCAATCATATCTTCCAGCTCTTGGACCAGCTGGACAGCTTCAGGTTTACTGTTATGACCGCTCAAACAGTCATCCACGTAAGTACAAGTCTCCAATTTGACCGAAGGAGGATCTTGATACAAAACAAATTCAGGACTGAGTGGTTGCTGAACATCACTCCACACCTCTTGCTGGGCTACAACGTCACAACCTCTAATCTTCTCAGATCCATAAACATCTTGAACATCCTGCTGGGAACGTCCACCAAAAATACGACCAGTGAGTCTGAGGGCGGTCACGGCCATATCGCCGGCCAAGGCTTCACCAAAGTTGATGGTTTTGGTGAGATAAACCTCCGGCTCTCCATCAACTGTATCAGCGAAAAAAACACGTTTCAGCTGAGAATCTTCATAGGTAGCTAACAATGAATTGTAGAACTTCTGAATGTCAGCCACGAATGCACACTTATAACTTCTGAACCGAATAAGATTGTGCATCAGGGTATATAATGGAACTGGCCCGTCCATCATAATACTATGGCGGCGCAATGACGGCAGTTCTTACAACCGCTGCACATTGATGGCGGCTGTATCCCCAAACTTTCTGTACTCAGGAACTCCATCTTGCTGACCTCCAACTTAACAGCTTTACAGGCGACAGGATTAGCAACAGTCCTGCCATCTGCAGACACAACTAAATAGCCTGTACCAAATAAGCTTCTGTACAGTCTAGAATCACCAACCATTTTATCTGCACACGGGAACATAGCTGGTGTTAAATGGCCGATAAGAACATCAATCTTACCGTCGACCATAGAAAAATTATCAGGCTTCATGTTGAAAATTTCGGCGGCGGCTGCAGGATCAATAGAACGCAACCCTTCTTCAGTACCAATGCTGGGCACTACCGCCGCCTCCAGAATATGTGAATTCCGGTTGCGGTCAACCAAACAAATCTTGACTGTAGGACATGCTTGGCTCTTTCCATCTGCCAGAGAAATAGTAGCTGTGCGACCAGTTGATGGCAACTCTAACTTCTTGGCAATAGTTTAGTTTAGTTTAGTTTAGTTTAGTTCAGAGCGTGGAGCGAACAACATCTCTCTCTCTCTAGCCCATGTGTATGTACTAGTCTGTACAGCACACCCCCCGCTCTTTACTAATTCCCCTTTACCCCACGTCCGTGGTCCCTCCGCGTGTTGGTACTGGGAAGATATGGTAGCCATGGGCAAACTCGTATATAGTTTTGGCACCATATTTTACACCGCCGTCTAGGCAAAATCGCCGGTGTAAAACCGTTAATACTATCCTTGTGAATAATCGCCTAATCAAGTGAAATAAAAATCCGCAAAACTTTTATCTATTTCTATTTTTAAAACTTGGCCACATCACACGAGGGCCAAACCAGTGTCGCTCTCTCATTGGCTAGTAAGCAAGTAGCGTCCACAACAAACCACGCTATTGGCAGTCAACAATTTTTCCTCGCTTCCTATTGGCTAGTTGAGCTCGAAATCACCGCCATCTTAGCCACACGGCTTCACTCGCTTGAAAATGTTGCCGGAACAATCATCTCCCGCATTTTGGGAAAGAATGGAAGTGATTTTCGACAAAAAGTTTGAGGAATACGATAAAAATAAAGCCAAGGTAAGACATGAGGAAGTTTTTAACACAATCTCTAGCCATAAAAAAGAAATAGATGCGGTAAAAAAACAATTCTCCGAACTTAGTGATAAAATCTCTGTTCTTGAGCAAATTGACAATTTTAAGGATGCCCAAATATCGGCAGAAACTTTAAAAGCGATTAAGGATAGTATTGCGGTCCTCCAGAGTAAGTTCGAATGTCAAGCAAAAAACGATGACAATTTTAAACGCTATTCGTTTTTTCAGAACTCCTGCAGGGAGCAGCGTAGTAGGGCGTGGTCCCTGAGGGTGACGAACTTCCAGTCGCCCCACAGCCGAGAGAAGATCACCATGCTGTCAATATACAACGCACTCATTCTGCCCGCACTGAAAATAGCCCACCGTAACGGCCTACTCGATTTCGTCCCCCAGTACTGGGGGGACGTCATCGAGTACGCGCATCATTTGCCGTTTAACCCCAAGAGGAAGGAAGTCCCACAGGCCATCTTCAGGTTTCATTCCCGCGTCCACCTCCAAGCGGTAATGATATCCAAGCGCCCTGTCCTCGAAGAATACACAGCTAAGTTGAACCAGTACAAGACTGCCAGCCAGAGTGTGTCCCCTGCACCCTATTTTCCAGGTAGAATGATAAAAATGCAATACGACACAACACGTTTGAATAAAAACGTCCAGACATTTTTACATTCAACAAAGCTGATCTCCCGTACCAAAATAATGGGGGAAACTGTGGGTTTTCAGATCAAGACAGGAACCAGATGGCAAAAAGTTCTGAATCCATTTGCCGACACTTTAATCGGCATGACAAGACCAATACCTGGCACCGAGAACCTGTTCAGCACATCAATGGAGCCCCCCCTGATCAAATACAACAGCGTGCCCTATGCAGACAGAGGATCATTCTTCCCTAACTCCAAGTTCTGCAACCCCCTCATCACAGAGGATGATTTTGAGGATAGCTTTGAACCTCCTCCCAACGCTGCCAACATGGACGAGTTCCCTCCCTTGGAGTCCGCAACCACCTCTGACACGGCAGCCGCCGATGTCCCTGAGGCCGAGGATGAGAACGCAGCCGAGCAGATGCCAGCTCCAACAACTGCACCCAGCGTAGCAGCAGCTCCAGCCCCTGCCACAACAGCAGCCCGCCCAGCAGCCAGAGAGCCAGAAGCGGATCCACCTAAACAGCAGCCGCTACCACAGCTGAAATCTATGCCTGCAAGAACTGCAAAGAAAACCAACGACAGTAAGATAAAATGATTAGATAGTACTTTCTTGCAGTTAACAAATACTTACTGTCCTTATTATGAATGATTATTGATTAATTACTAAAATTAATCCGTTTATTTTTCTTGTCATATAATGTCATGTCATCGTCTGTCAAAGATTAAAAAACGAAAACTAAAAACGAAAAGAATTTAACTCTACTTTACCTACCTACTCCCTATGCCAACTTTTAGATAAAAAATATTGATTAAAAGATTTTTTTTGTATCTAGCTAATACCACGGGGGGGGGGGGAAGAGTAAAGAGCGGAGGCACATCACCTCCTAACTAAATGTTTTATCTATCTCACTATTATTACTATTGTAAATATATTCATGTTTTATGTATGCTGATATATATTGTTTTTCAGTCGTTCCCACTGGTTGATATACGTGCTAATCCTCCTGCGATAAACTTAGACTCCACACCAGTACCCTACAAGCCTCCCTAATGGATTAAATGAACAGGTACCTGCTAATTTAAATCTTAACCCTACACTAGACCTCCTAAACCCTATATATGGCCAACATTTTGATGGACTTAACGAAGAATTTGGTATTAATTGTCAATACATGTCAGAAAATGAAGCAATAACAAAATTGAAATCTTTTAGAGAACAACTGATAATTTTATTTTCTTTAAACTGTCAATCGATAAATTCTAAATTTGATGAATTGGTGGCGTGTATAGATAAATTTAATTGCAAAGGAATACGGCCCAGCGTTCTTGCGTGTCAAGAACTCTGGGCAAATTCCAATGCAAATTTTGACGTATATAATATTGAAGGCTACAACTGGCATGTCAACCTTAGGAAAACACAAAGGGGGGGAGGGGTGGGATTACTAGTGCAAAAACATTATAAAGTAGTAAAAATGTTTGACAATATCTCCTTCAAAGAACGTATATGTGAATCTATCTGTCTCAAATGTTCGTTTAATGGATTTAAATTCTTAGTGTTGAATACCTATAGACCCCCTAATCAAAGTAGTGCTGAACTTGATGAATTTTTTGAAATGTACCTTGAATTATTGGATAGGATTATGTCACTCAACCTACCGTTCTTTATTGTTGGAGACATTAATCTTGACTTGTTCAGGATTAATGAAAACAACAGCCCTAGTATGCGTCTGCTAGAGTCGCTAAATTTCAACGGCATTTTGAATACAATTACCAAAGCCACCAGAATCACAAAAAACACTTCAACATTGATTGACATTTTCGGCGTTGGTAATTTTATTCCAAATCTTATGTTGTCTTGTGTCTTAACATCACAAATAAGTGATCACTTGTTGCTGATAAATGCGTATAGAATTAATGCTAACAAAAAACCAAAGAAACCTGATACTTATGAAAAAAGATTGCTAGGCGATGATAACATTAATTCACTAAATGACGCACTTTTCAGTACCGATTGGTCAAATGTACTTAACCAAAATGACGTCAACGTTGCCTATAGTAATTTCATAGCTAAGTTTCTTGAGTTATATAACATCTCATGCCCCATTGTAAAAGTCAAAAAAAATTCTAGGGTCCAGCCCCAGCAGCCCTTCATGAACGAGTACCTCTTGAGAATGAGGGAACACAAACATACCCTCCACGACAATTTTCTTAGGGAAAGAACAAGGGAAAGTGAGCTGTTGTATAACTCTTATAGAAACTCTTATAATAGGAATGTACGTCGTGCAAAACTAGAATACTATAGGTCAAGTATAAGAAATTGCGGCAGAGATAGTAAGAAGTTATGGCGTTGTTTAAAAGATATGCTAGGATTTGATCAAAAGAGTGCTGAGTGTTCATATTTAGAGGTCGGGGATAGGAAAGTTGAGGGTGACCAAGCTATCGCTAACGAATTCAATTCCTATTTTAGTCAGATTGGAACCTCCCTTAAACCTGAGATCCCAACAACAGAAAAAAACTTTGCAGAATTTTTACCCCCCCCCATTCAAGACTCAATCTTTTTTGAACCCCTTTACCCGTTTAAAGTAATAAATTTGATTAGGAACATCAGGCCCAAAAGGTCCACAGACATCAATGATGTCAGCATGTTTTTAATTTCTCGTTGTGCGGATGTTATCGCACACCCCCTTTGCCACGTCTATAACCTTTCCCTCCAATCTGGCGTCTTTCCTGACGGTATGAAAGTAAGCAAAATTCTTGTCCTCCACAAATCAGGTTCACTCAATCAAATGGATAACCACCGTGGTATTTCATTGATTGATAACCTAAGCAAGCCCCTGGAAAAGTACGTATGCGATAGCTTGGTAAATTTTTTGGATGAAAAAAACTTTTTTAACTGCAGACAGTTTGGATTTAGGAAAAACATCTCAACTTACCATAATGTCCTTGACCTCTCAAATATGATCACTCAGTGTCTAGGTCGAAACAATTCCTGTATGTCCATATTTTTGGACATACGGAAGTGTTTCGACATGATCCCTAGGAATTTGTTGTTTGAAAAGTTAAGGAATGCAGGAATAAGGGGATTACCATTACAATGGTTCCGTTCTTATTATAGCAATAGACGTCAAAAGGTGTATTTTAAGGGGTTGTTTTCATCTACGTTGGAAGAGATTATCATAGGCGTATTACAGGGGTCAGTCCTTGGCCCAATATTGTTTTTGATTTTCATAAATGACCTTGCAAATTGCAGCCCAGAAGTTTTTATTAATCTTTTTGCTGATGATGCCCTAACCTTCATGGAAAGGAACTCATTAGCAGAATTGATTGAACTCGCAAAAGTAACCATCCCCAAACTGACCGCCTGGTATAACGCAAATGAACTCTTAATCCATCCCCTCAAGACCAAAGTTATGGTCTTTACTTCCCCCAGAGAAAATCTTACCCCTGAAGAAATTCAATTAAAAACGGAATTTAATGTCTTCATAGACATGAACAGCGTAGGTGAAAGCATCCCTGAAAAGATCACAAAATTAAACCTTGTAGATGATAATAATGAGGGTTTTGTAAAGCACTTAGGAATCAGCTTGGATACAAAATTAAAGTTTTCTTATCACCTTAAAAAAGTACATGCAAAAATCTCAAAGATTATTTACTCTATGCGCGTTATGCGCCATTTGCTTGATAAGAAACACTTAAAGATTTTATATACAAGCTATATTAAATCTAGTATTGAATACTGCTGCCTTCTGTTCACAGCCTGTCCAGCCTATCTTTTAGATCCCATTTTGAAGATACAGAAGGCGGCAGTAAGAATAATAGAAAACTTACCTAGCAGAGCACACACAGCAGAATATTTTAAAAGTAATGGGATATTGCCCATTAATCTATTAATAAAATTTAACGTCTGTAAATTTATGTATAGGTACCTACATGGCTTACAGCCAGAAATTTTTAATAATACCTGGGAAATCTCCCGTGATCGCCACAGGTATAATACTAGAAATGTAAACAACTTTGCATATGCAAATGGAGTAAATAGAACTTTTTTACTAAATTCACCCCTTCATTCTTTTCCCACAATTTTTAACAGTCTTCCCAATAATATAAAGCAAATAGTAAATGAAAAAGAATTCAATAGAAAATGTTTTACTCACTTTCTTAACCAAATAGACTTTACATTGGTACCTATAACCAAACAAACTTAAAAATGGTAAGTGTTCTATCAATATTTTTATTCATCCATGTCCTATACTCAAAAATCCAAAAATAGGATCTGTAAGATCCGAACTCTCACCCGGGTAGTTAAGGAGGGGGGGGAGGGGGGTATATAGTGCTTTCTACAAAACTTCACCAAATTCTTGCATTCTAACATTCTAACTTCAAATTTAATTATATTTTTCATACTCATTATATTCATCATACATCATTAATTTTCACCAAAATTCTTTTTTTTTTCCATCATCCATAATTTCACCAATTTCATTGTCATCTATTTATAGTTTTTTGTTGAGGCCGGAAAGTCTTATATTTGAACGCACGGACACATCCTATTATAGAGCAGCGTTGGCGTTATTAGATTGTTAAGTCATTGAGTATTAAGCTTAGGCGTGGGGTTGGGACACAGCTATACATGTTACTGACAACTGCAACAACAGTAAGGTTGTTGACATAAAAATTAATCCATTAAATTGGAGAGAATGTTTATTTCAACAATTATTACAAACAAATATAACTCAAGCACTTTTTATTTATTTATTTTATATGTTGCTGCAGTTACAGGTTAATAAGCGTTGAAGCCGGGTGGCTCTAGCAGACTCATCTAAATATATAAACGATAGGTTGATACATATTTTTTCACGTGTACATTCATTCACTACAAAATTAGGCATCAATATCATAGGGTTCAACCAAAATTAAATCCATCACTCATTCTTATAGTCTGTTGCCCACTCTTCTCTTCTCACACTCCTCTCTATCTCTATTCACAATCAGCCATACCGTCGGTCAGTTCCTCCCCAAATCAGATCACTCAGTCATTCAATCCTCATTAGCGTCAACAATCTCTGGCAGGTAAGGTGACCGACGCCGCCCACTAAGAGTCTGAGCGCATCTTTCCGCGCACGCCATGAGCAGTTCCTCGATGATAGGAACGGCGGCTTGTGTGCGCCGCAAAGAGCGCAACCCGGACAGGCAGCCTGTCAAGCTACGGGGTTGTCTGACAAAGATAAATGAGCGCAGCTCATTAATCTCGTCATAAATCCTAAGCATTTCGAGGTAAACAACATCATCAATTGAAATCTCCCAGAGGTAGAACTCTGCCAACAAGGAAGCGTTTGTTAAACGCTCAGATAAGTTATTCCAGGGACCGACTGCCGCGGTCAGAACTCTGGTGCGCAGCCACTCGGACACCAAACCTGCCATCTCTCTCTTTCTCTAATTTTTTTCACCTCTAGTCCAGTCCCTGTCGCCAAATCCTCACCTCAGTCAAAATCTTTCTCCTGAAGTCTTAACGTCTTAGCGTCTTAACGTCTTAACGTCTCATAAATCTTTTACAAAAAGAACCTTCACTTGAAGAACAATGCTAGTAAACTGATGTGTTTCTAAAAATGATTTTTAAGCCTTTTTAAATTGAATCTAGCAAAAACAATTTCTTAATATCAAACTTAACAAGATTTTTAACTTCAAAGCTGCAAAGCCACTCTACAACTAGCTTAGCCAATATTGAATACACGATCAACCTAGGTTACCTAAGTACATCGCCACCTGTAACGTCTGACAAAAATTCAAATAAAATCAGTTTTTCTCTAAAACACTCATAAAATCTTAAATTTTTATATTTTGTCTAGTTTTTACCTTGGTTTTTATTTAAGTTTTACTTAACGTATTAGGTACATATGCGCGCCCACCGCGCATATGTATTCCTTGTTATTGCAATGTTCAATGTTAAATGTTTAAATGTGGCTAAAATCCATCAAGCCCTCTAGTTTTTACCCAACAAAAAACGCAAATATGTAAATTTATTCTTATTTAATAAACGCCATCAGGGATGTAGGAATATGGTGACGGGTTGGGAAATAAATTACAGGTATCAAAGAAGTGTGGGATTGGAATCCCACAGGATTTTAAATTACTCAGTTCTTATAATCTTTTAATCCGGGAACGTTAGGGCGGTGGGAGTCGCGGTCTATAACGGGAAAAAAAACATGGCTAACTTCCATGGCACCGATAACATAATTGTATTGGTCTTATTTTTGGAAACCCCGTATGGATTCTAGTGAAATGATTGTTAGATGGTATATTCAGCATACCGTAGTATAGTAGTCTTACATATGTTTTTATATATGTCAATATGTAACTAAAACAGTTTGTTACAACTATTTTCTAAAAGCTATGAAACGATTTGGTAAGCGCCGCGAAGAACTGCGGTTCAACAACCCCGGCCGGGGTTAAGCCATCCACTCGCTTCACAGCTTGCTCAGTGTTCAATTATATAATAAAATTGTATAGTAAAATGTAAAATGTAGGTGAACGGGGAAGGAGAAGTTCACTACAACCCTGAGCTAGGTACATAAATAGTAAATGTACTACAGGATCTTAAAATTGCTAATAAATACAATTTAATGGATTATTATTTGTATAATGTAATAATTTATTTATTATCTTGCCTGCAATCTCTTTCAGGAAGAAATCTAGTATCTTAATTAACATGCAATCTTTTTCAGGAAGAAACCTATAGTTAAAAATTGTAAACTTTATTAGTAACTCGCCCTAATTATATGCACCTTAGAGGAAATAAAATCTTATCTTATCTTATCTTATCTAATACTTCTAGAAATCAACGTCAAATTTGCTCCAGAGTCCCACATAGCATTGACGGTGACTTGACGTTTGTCAGCCGCCAATGCTGGGAGCTGCTGCAACATCAGCATAAAATTGTTCTTGCTAAACAATTGTGATTCATAAACTGCCGCAACTTGTCCAGCCACAGTCTCATGAATCAAGCTATTATGGGGCTGATTGCAGCTGTCTATGGTACAGCTGCCAAGTTTATCGGCTCTGGGACAGTCGGCCACCCTATGCCCCTTTTGCAAGCAGAGCAAACAGGCGCCTATCTTCTTGATGAAGACTTTACGTTCAGGAACAGACATATCCCTAAACTTGGAGCACTTAAACAACAGGTGATCAGAACTACAACCTTCCACCGGGCAAGGCTGTTTCTTCTTGGTCTTAGCTGGAGACCCAGGTTTACCAACGGCTGTAGCTGCGGCCGCAGGATTACCTTTCTTCTTGGAGGGGGTGTCTACATCAGTCGAGCACCGCATCAAAATGGCGCCCCTCTGTTCCTCTATAATCTTCAACAGCTTAGGAACATTTGGGGTATCCATCGAGCCCAACGCTAGGTTGAGCTTATCTTGAAAATCACGTGGCAACTTCTTGGATAACATCTCCAGAAGGATCACGGTCAACCACTGGCTTGTGGTAACTTCATCATCATCATCATCTTTAGTCAGCTGCTCGAGCTGGCTAACTGCACCACCAAACTCTGCTAAGACTGTCACAATCTGGTTGGAGTCCGACGGTTTAGGCTTCTTCTCCCATTGGTTGAAAAGGCAGAGCATCTGACGTGTTTTGGACTTAAAACGTGCATCAAGGTAAGCCCATTGAGATTCATGCGATTGAATCTGAATTAACTGAAGTCTCAACTCTTTATTTTTACAGACCTTTTCACTGCTCAACAATAACTGTAAATATGACGGGTCCTGTCCTACGGTAAGCTTTTTAAAATTGTCCTTGAAACTTACGTAGGCTGCCTCTTGGCCGTCAAAGCTGGGAAGAAGGCGTTCGTCGACACGATTCATATATCCTGGCGTGAATATAGAACCGGTGCCGAACTGTGGTGTGCCAAATGGTGACACAAATGGCGATGCTGTCGAGGCACCCGCCGTCGTTGTGGGCGGCTTCACAGGTTCAAGCTTAACCTCAGCCAGCCGTTTCATCAAAGCAGACAAAGTGTTTATAATTGGTTCTGGTAAGGGAAAGTATGACCCTTTAATAACTTTCACAATCTTTAAGCATCGATCATATAGTTCAGCCTTATGGTCAGGCAAATTATCACCAACTAAATCAACAACACTTTGAATGTCACTAAGCTCTTCTATAGCATCTAGAGCATCTTTCAGAGCACTATAATCCTTTTGCACAGTAACTATATTAGAATAAATGTCACTAAACTCCTCAAGCTCTTGGATTCTCACACCAAGCTTGCTAAAACCGACCATGATGCTATCGAATGTCTCGAACTTGTCATGGACAAGGATTGACTCCTTAGTGAAATGTCTAACGTCAAGCTCTGAAGATTCACTGACCAACTTCATCACTTTATTTAGTTCACTGGTTAGGGCCTCGACGGCTGGGCGCAGCCGCAATCCCAGTTGAGCGCCTTTATTCTTTTTAGGACCCATGATTGTCACAAAAGTTAACTGTACTGATTACGATTATAATAATGCGTGGTAAGGTATCACAACCAACACATTCACAAAACTTCACAGATATTTTCTTAGCCGCATCTGTTCTGTCTTGTTTTCATTGTTTCGGAACGCATGCCTAGCCGTTCTCGAAATCTTATCTCCAAGCCCTCCGAATGACCAACATAGCGAAGTTTACAAATGTGTATTTATTACCATGAAAACAGTAAGTCTAAAACAAAAATATAAAAATTAATTACATAAAATTAATGGTTTATTATTTTTGTAAGATCGAGGTTGCGTGATTTCAATTTAATTAAAAATATAAAATTTCTAAAAAACTTTAAATTGGCACGAAACATATTAAATCGCATCAGAAATTGATAATTTTAGATTCAAATGATCAATAAAATTAAGGAAAATATTCGTATGTCAAAAGTTAGCAATTAAATGGTCTATTTGTTGAAAAATCAATGTTTTAAATTTCTTCCTAAAATCATACCATTCTACGCTTATTATTAAGAATTAAAGATAAATTCTTACCACATATGATGTCAAACTAAGCAGGAAGGCTTATTTGAGATCTTCCACGGATTAGAGCGCATGTATATTCAACCAATACATTATTTTCATTCACGTAGCTCTTCACATGGGAATCATCAAAGGAAAAATGCGCGTCTTTTTGTTTGTTTACAAGCGACGCGCGGAGATAGTTAGGAATGCCGCGTAACACACTCATTCTCTGGTGTAAGGAAAAGGGAATTAATGGGTTCGAACTTGCCAGGGAATACAAGAAAATACATTCCAACACAGACAATTATACCCATTTGTAATTGCTAACAATAATCAAAGTGATATTTCTTTTCTTGTATGGTACATGAATACGGTACCATAAGTTACAGCTTTAATTTTAAAATATAGTAGTTTAAAGGAAAATATTTACATAGGGCGATTTTAATAAATAAAATGGCGTTGAAGGATTTTGAAATCGATTTGAAATGCATAAAGTTTCTAGATTTAAATTGATTAAAATTGCTTTATATATAAGCCGAAGATTTGATTAAAACTACTTTAAACTATCTGACTATCTTTGAATTAAATTAAATTATAAAAATCTATCCATCTATTTAAGGCTGTAAAGAACTATACCACCAAAACCCAGCAAGAACAACACAATCAAAATCAAGACATTGGCGGTAAAAACGGAAGCGACGGTAAAAAACGCGTCGGCGGCGGTAAAGATATCGGTATTGAGACTGACTGGGATGATTATAACGTTTCTAGGCAAGCGGACATTGATTTTATTTATAGATATTATTTCAAATGTAATATATATTGTGTGTGGGGTAAGTCATGCAACCGCAATTGCAAAGCTGGCTGCCTCAAAAAATGTGGGAATTTGTTCGTTGAAAAACCAAAAATTAAAAACTATTCGTATTATCAAATCATTACAAATTTGTCTTTTTTTTGAATGGAAGTACTATATAGCGTGTCACTTAAGATCTTGTAACGAGAAAGCCCAATCTTTCCCGCTTTTGTAATACTTTGAGGAGTACGATTCCAGTTACGTCATATACGTTTCGGGAAAGAAAAAGGGAAGAGGGAAAGAAAATCTTTTCAAAAGAGATGGGAGAATAGGGAAGAGATTTGCTTCCCCCTTCCCTTTTTATATGACGTCACAAGAATCGTACTCCTCAATAATTATACAAAAGCGGAAGAGATTGGGCTTTCTCATCTGTTGTTGTTTTGTTTTTACAAAAAAAATTTGAGCACTTTTAATTATGGGTCAGCAGCCGCGCTCTTGCCGCAGGAAAAATGACATTTAATTTACTAATCAGCTGGGTTTACTTAAAGATGCTAATCTAATACGGGTATTATTTGGCGGACTGCGCGGCTGTCGAGCGTTGCATTATTCTTTGTCTTACATATATTAACAAAACTACACATATTTGACAATAAATGTTACTTTTGGGGCAATTTTGAATTACGTATGAAGTACTAGCGGCTTCGCCCCTAGCCTCTAGGGGCTTTGCCCCAAGAGGTGATAAAAGAAATTATGGCGAAAATCGTAAGAACCATGGAAATCTCCTTCAAAAAAAAAAAAAAAAAAAAAAAAAAATGGGGGGGGGGATTTTTTGTTTTTGGGGGGGTTGGGGGTGTCCCACCCCCCAAGAAAATAGCTTAAAACCACCACAGGACCAATAGGTAGATACCCTGAAGAGTAGAATCCGATCGGTTCAGTGGTTACCGAGATCTTAAGGGACAGACAGACAGACGGACAGACGGTCAGACGGACAGACGGACAGACAGACAGACAGACATCGTTCTACTTTGTATTATAGATTACATTATTTGGTATCTTTCTATCTTCATTATTCATCTATTAAGATGTCTTTGTTTCTTACTCTCTGTCTTTATCTTTTTTATTTACCCATTTTTAAAAGCGAAGCTTTTTCTATAATTAGGGTCGGTCACGTCCGTCCGTCCGAGATAGTTAGCTTTTATTCGTTAATTTAAGCATGTTAGAATTGTCCTATCGATTGAAAACTTTGCGTGGTGATTCCTGTAGTAGTTAGGTACGATTTAGTAAGCGTAGCAACTCTATAATCGTTACCAGAATGTCCGTACGTCCATTTTAAACATGTTGATTTTTTTTACTTTTTAATAACAATTTTTTATGTGATAAAATCATCCGATTGACCTGATTTTTTTAACTGATTCCTATTACAATAAGGTACAATATTATGAGCGAAGCATCTCTATAATCAAGTATTAAAAATGTAAGTATGTCCTTAAACAGAATTCTGTATTTAAGAAGATTTGCAAAAAAAAATACGTATAATTTTGTCAAACCCTATATTTTCATATTTTGTATATTCAGTTCTGACACTCAATAAAAGTTAATGTTCGTCTGTCATATCGTTTTTATGGATGTTGTCATCCTTGTTAAATTTATATTTGTCAGAAGATATACTATAATTATTGTCAAAAATAGTTTGACTAACCCCTCCCTAAATATCCAAAAATACTTCCATGGTAATACTTAACTATTATCTAATAATATTTTAAACAAGGATGACAACATTCATAAAATGTATTTTGTTACCGTTATATTTATTACAATATTTTAATTTTTTGTTTTTTTATCTTGATGTTCTAATTTTTTGATATGTTATGTCTTTATTTTCTTCTAAATCCTTTTTTCTTTTAATCCATCCATCTATATATTTCTATTCCTAAATTTGGCTTGCTAATTTGGCTTGCTCAGAATTACGGAATTCCTCAAAACCAATTATGACAATAAAAAAGCAGAGTAAGGCACTGATATTCTATTAAACGTATTACTGAAAGATGCTAGTTGAATTCGGTAAAATTTGTATGATTTGCCCTGAATATTTATCTTGATTTTTTTTACTATTCGAATGAAAACGTCAAAACCAATGGTTAATGAAATATTAGTAATAGATACTATAAAGAAAAAGATGACTTACAGTCTGTTCTTTCGTCTATAGCAAAATAACACGTCATTAGCAACCACTGAACCGATTAAGCTTTGAAGTTGAGAATCTATTTGCTATAAATTTGGCTATAAACAAGTACAGCATGCTGTATACTATATAAAGGTTAATTAATACCAAAAGACTAAAGTGTTTACCAGTGACAGCTTTTCTTCAATTGCCATATCCCTTGTACCTGATAACTGTGCTTTCTTTCTGTTTTTTTTAAATATCTAGCTTATTTATCTATGAAGCACAAAGTCTTAAATATGATTTATATGTTGATTCAGGGATTAAGGATAAGCAAATCTTGATAAATTAATCTTTCCCCAAATGTATCCTCAAAGGTAATATATTTTATAGTTTTTCATAGGGTAAAATTTGTTTCTCCTCCATTGATCTATCCCCTTAAATCCCTGCATTTATTTAAGGTATAATTTATGTGTTTCTGACTTAAATAGAACAAGCCCTATAGAATTAGAGAAATATATTACTTTCTATAATCTCACCTCTTTCTCTTCGTGGATTTCTAACATAGACAACAAGGATGACAAGATCCATAAAAGCGAAGCTAAAAAAAATCGAAAGTGAGACCAGTTTTGAGTAACAACTCAATTTAATGTTCAACATTATTGCAGAATAAAGATTGAATAAAACTTCTATAAAGAATTCCCAAAATTATTTTGATACAGGTTGCTTAGTACGTCCATACTTACATTTTAAAACTTGATTATAGATATGCTTCGCTTATAAGATTATACTTTATGGATTTAGGAATCAATTGACTTTATAATTATATCATATAAAATATTGTTTTTAAAAAAGCCAAAACTTATGTTTAAAACGGAAATACCTGGTATGATTATAGAGCTGCTACGATTTCCAATTAATACTTTTATTGAAATTATAAACACAAGTTTAAAATCAATAGGATAGTTCTAACATAGTCTAAATAAGCATCAACAAAACGAGTTTAAAAGGATATAATACTAAAATATAAACAAAATTTTTCTAAAATCGTTTGAAATAAAGATTCATTAATTTTAAATATTGACAACAAATTAATTTATCATAAAGATTTTCTAAAAATCTGTTTGTTAGATAAATGATACTTATTAATTGAAGATTCTCTATAATTAAGTTATGTAAGTCTTTAACAATGTTTAAATTAACTTTTTCTTCATTTATTTTTGGATTTCATATTTTTAAACTAAGTGTAAATATTCATATTTATTTTTAAAATCTCCCCATGATACGATGATTAATTGTTAAAAATCAGTAATAGGATGATTGTGAGTTTGTGTGTCTTGAATTTATTGGACTGTTTCTAATGTATAAAAGTTGCCATTGTTTGACAGTTGAATAACAGACTAGCCTAGACTGTTAATCTACCGTTATATTATTGCAATAAGTGACTTTGGACCCGTCTACATTGATAATGACATAGGGTTCATTGATTTAATTTCTCATTTATTAATGCTTCATAATACGAGAGAGAAACTTCAGGAAGGGGGAGGACAATAGCAGTTGAATCTTTATACCCTTATAATTTTGTTTATGAACTTATTAAGCTGAATTTGACACTTAATATTTAATTATTTTGCCACTTGCTATCCCTGTCTTCCTGCTAGGACCTATTTGTAGAATATCTATGCCTTAAAAGATATTTTCCCTATCAATCAATCAATGTCCGCTGTTTGCCGCAGTTCGAGCGCCACATCCACACTGAGTTCCCGCACATCTGGAGTGTCCAGCGGCGAAACAGGTTCCAGCACAGGCACACCGCCGCTTCATAAGCGACAGCTGCCACAAAACGGCGGCGAATACGCGGCCAAGTCTATTTTGTCAGTAAATAACGGTGATATGAACAAATTTAAGGACACATTTAGCAGTCAACAACCGTTAAATGTAAACTACCAGCGACGATACGCTACGTTAACCAAACCAAAAGCACAATCGCCGCAAAAATCGGCGGTCACTTCCAACCTAATGCGTCATCACAGCTTTCAAATTGTGTCCAACCGCCAAAAGTTGATACAAAGTGAAAACAGCGCGTTTTTCAAGGTACCTCCTACAACCACAGACTGGAAACCGTTATCATTGCTGTCAACACCGCCAAGTGGCGGGGCTCACATGAGCAACACCGCCAAATTTTTTGCCAAAGAATCCCACCCTAATAAATTTCTAACCTCAACACCAATCAAAGACTCGGGAACAACGGCAACCGCCGCTGTAAATGATACACCCTCCCTTGGATTTAAACCGGTGCATAAAGTGGCGCCGCCCGCCGTGCGCAAACCACTGCGGCAGGCCAGTTTCACCGCGCTAACGTCAACAGGTAACGGCGGCCCAACATTTACAACACGCCGTTTACTACCACAAATCATAGGAAAGACTAATGGCGGTGTTAAAACGGCGGTTGCAGCACCGTTCAAGTCTGTTGAAAATGGCAGTAGTGGCCCAGCTGTTACCGTTACAGAAGATGAAAAATGTTCTTTTATAGGTAAGGTTGCTTTTTAGTGTCGCAGCTACTCTAATACATAAGTTTGTCTATACGTTTTCACGTAAAGCTCTGTGATAGTAATTTAATTTCAATCATGAAAGACAAATTTGTACTACTCGTACTTTTGAAAAAAACTCTTTTCTGTTTTAGTAATGATATTATAAAATATTTGGATCGTGGAGAGAAAACGAAGTAGCGGGTACCGTCGTATTTTCACAGTAGCGTTTGATAGGTTAGGTTACGTAAGTGTCAATGATTGCACCACAGGGTTAAAGCCCTCCGCAGGGGCTAGAAATAGGATAAAAGGTACTGTAAAATTTCGACGAAAACCGCTACTTTGTTTTCTGTTCCTGATCCAAATATTTTTTTCTCTTCAGGAAACCTACCCAATGGAAACAAGCTGTACTGTACCTCGTCAGGTTTATACAACAAAATTAATATAATGTCCATCCATCATCTATCTATCTGTCTTTTTCATACTGTTCTATATATTTATCAATCTATCAAACAAACAAAATTGTACCTCCGTAAAAAATACAACAAAATTTTGAAAATCAACGCTCGGTAGATCTTGTCTTTCTACCTACCTATCTATTTATCTATCTACCCTACCTAATACCTATCTATCTTCCCATATATTTGTCTGTCAATCTATCTGTCTATCTATGTATAGTATATATCATTTGAGAAAGTTCTACTTAGATTTAAGATTATAATTTATAATGTTCAATTTATTTAAATAATACATAACCCACTATTGTATAAAATGGTAGGGGGTCAATTTAATGATTATTGGACCCCCTCCCTCCCCACGCATATTTTGGGTTAATACAAACCTCCCAGCAAATTAAGATAAATTCTTCTACAAGAGAAATGGATAAATATTTTGAAAACACTGAAAATTTTATCCATATGCAGTGCAATTGTCAATAAATCATTAGATACGACAATTAGTTTGTATTTTTTTTATAAATCATAAATAGTCTTTTTTTTAAAGATGTAACAGAAACTTAACTAATTTGAAAAAAACAAGTCTGTTTTTTAGTCTGTCTTAGTATTAATAACGACTTTTTTATCTGATTTCCTCCAAAATTTAATATCGATTTGTTCGTTTGTCATACTTTTATAAATAAACTTATTCCTATCCTGTGTTTCTGACTTCCATACTACTGTGACTGATAGACTTTTAAAAGGGGGATCTATATTCATAATTGCTATGGATTGGATCAAATAATTATAGTTAGAAGCTTTTATTCTTCAAAATCTAAAAATAAGATAAAGGTAGATGTTCTAGTGTCCATGAAATAGATTTTTTAAATCCAACGAATGCAATATTTGGCCCTTAATACGTTGGATACCTGTAAAATTTACTGTCCGTCCCTCCCTGATAATTTCTTTTAATAAAATAGTCTTAGTTTTCAGAATATAAGTCCCTCTCTCTTAACCACCTATAGAGCTCTATAGAAACAGTAGTTAGAGTATTGTTTCTGAAGTCAATAAGCGAATATAGTAGTACACTACAGTAGCAGAATAGACCAGGATCTAATTTTACTGTCATAGTGTGTCATATGACATCTTTGAAAATCTAATTATTAAGTTATTTGAATGACCATAATAAATTATACAATTCCCAATAAGAGAAATTATTTAGTAGGCAATTCATGATTTTTGACCAAAACCATCCCTATTGTATAATTCTGAAATGAGCATTTAATCTGTCCGTCTGTCCCTCAGGAGGTTATTATAACACAGAAACCTTATTTTCTTAGATGCTATTACAGATAGATATCTGAAATTTATTTTGAATATTTCCTGATAATAAGTATTTCCTATATGTTTGTCATAGAGGTAGGGGACAAGTTTTATCAACAGACTTAACAAACTTTGGGTACTCATAGCAAATCTTGTTTGATTGGTTCCAACTAGCAGTGTCCAAACTTTTCAACCAATGATTTTTATTTACATAAGGGGTAAATTTTTTATTGGGAATGCACATCGATTTATCCTTCACTGTCTTATATCCTTGGCAATCCAAAAATTTATTTAATTTTCATTAGAGATAAATGTCTGATATTTCTTGTACCAAATCTGGTCATAAAAGAAGCCTGACTATGAATGCAAACAAGCAGCTAGTGAGATCTTAAGCTAAAGACACACAGACAGAAGGCATTCTGTTACTTATGGGCATTGTCTACTATTTTCTTTTTATTATTTCTTTGCTGTCGAGAAGGACAGCCATCTATTGAGAAGCTACGCCAATAAAAAAAAAGCAGGGATGGGAGTATAATATCCCCGTTTTAAGTTCAAGTTCAAGGCAGAAATTCCTATCCACCCAACTAAATTAATGGGTTGTGCCTTTTTACCCCCCTTCCCCCTCCCCTAACTCTAGATTTTTCTCCCTCATCTTTTATATTCATATATGTATGTATGTGTGTGTGTGTGTGTGTGTGTGTGTGTGTGTGTGTGTGTATGTCTAACCTTTTAAAGCCTAAAATAGGAATATCTACTTTTTGCAAGTCTATATATGCATATATGTCTGTCTGTTTGTGTGTGTATATGTTAGGTTTTAACATTTATAACATAGAATTCTACACATTTATGTTCATACTATTCCTAAGAGTTATTTAATAACTAGGTATAACAATAGGATATATTAAAATACCAGCGGATCTGTTCGAGTTTTAGATGATTTTCAATATGTCACTTTAAAATGGATAGATGAATATTTATAGTAAAATACAGAATACCCATGTATGATGTTAGAGCAAGTTGAATAAAAATATGTCTTCCTCTTTTTTGTCCGTAGCGAAGGATCTCACTAACCGCTGAACCGATTATGGTTCTCCTTTACAGTGAAGCTTCCCATAGGCCCCAGGATGATTTTCGGCTATTTAAAACAAAATCTGGGTAGGCTATTTTTCTTCCATATCCATTTGAAAGGGAGCCTCTAAATACTAGTGGCGCAGCCACCATGTATTCTATTATCTAAAATTAATTAGCCAAAGAATCACAAATATGGCAGATTAAAAATCTTGCAGTTAGTTCAAGGTAAATGTTTATAGAATCAAACATTAAAAAAATGAAAATATTGAACTTTACAGACTAACTGGTGAAGGTAATTATATGCTCACACATGTTATAATTGTCCGGGGCAGGGTTAAGGCTAGCTGGTACTGAGTCAAAAACGAAAAATATTAAGTCTTGAAAAAAAAGTAACCCTCTAAACAAATCACAATAATACTTTTTCTCGTATTCATTCGAATCTGGTGGATAGGAACCGGTTCTCATCCATACGAAAAAACTATATCTAGCATCGTATTATATCCAGTTTTCTACGAATTTAAAAAAGTACAATCACAAGATTAAAACCAGTACATTCTATATCCGCGGAAAGCTGTTCAAATACGATGCGAGAAATAACAATTATAAAAGATCTGTTGGAGAGATGAACATCCGGCCCCTTTCCCTATGCTAAGGTGAACATTTTAGAAGCTAGGGGCCAAGCTGCTAGAAATATAAACGATACTGGTTTATACTGCGTTAAAATTTTAACAAAAATTTTATCAATGATACATTTATAGAAAGAATTTGTTTGTATACCATTGATTTAGTAGTATATTTGTATCATATAAAGTTCAAATTTCTGACGCTATGTGTCTCTTTCTTAATTTTTTATTAACACGTTTACTACTCTCTGATCATAATTTTAAGTTATAACGTTCATGAATTACATATAAAATAAAGTATAAAAAATTATACATATCATTACATTTTTTTAGTTTATTAATCTAAGAAGCATTTACAGTTTAAAATATGTTGTACTATTATTAGAAAATAGCCTCTCTCACAGTATGCAGTGCTCCCAGAGTAGTGCATTTGGGCACCCTTTTTTACAAATGGTAGTGCATTTGGAATTAAAATTCCCTTCACCCCCTCCCTTTAAATCCCCCCCCCCTTCCCTTTTTCCTTTCCCCTCCCCCACAAATTTACAAAAGGTGGTGCATTTCCATTTTCAAATCTGGGACCACTGACAGTATGGTAGCTATCTTTAAGGTCTAGTAGAATAAAATACTGTTAAATTTTGGACTGCCTTTAAGGCATTATTATTACCTATTGTTATAAGTGGTTTCATAAGCGATATTCTAAGGATTGCATATTAAACATGTTAAATTAGATTCCAGAATTGTTGGCTTTATACAAGTCGTACTATTGCTTATAACTCTTAAATCTATCCATCTTTTTATTTCTTTATAATCCAGGTATGAGTCGGAGGTTAGAGTTTATTCGTTGGCTTAAAATTTTTAGGTGCAATCTTGATTGGTTGGTTTTAATTAGCAGTGTCTAATATAAAATGTAATAAGGTTTTTTGTTATGTTTGTAGCTTAAGATTTCAAAAACAAAACTACTGAAAAATTTAGTACACCATCTTATGGAATCCACACACAGCTCTTGGGATGCTTTAGGGTTGTTAAATTTTTAGATTAAAGTCTTAAGGTGGTTTGGCTATTTGTCAGCTTTTCCCTACCTCTCCATATACAGATCTTTTAGATGCTAGGTGCGCGGTCGCTAGAAAATAATAATTTGATACTGCATTTCTAATTTTGTTGTACCAATCTACAGGAGTGATAGACATAAAGCCCGACACCTCAGAAGCCACAGCCAAGCCTCCAAGGTAACATTATTTAGAAGCTAAGTTACTCTATAATTCACTTTCTCCAAACCGTCTGTAGGTCCTTTGCTTCTTTTTTTGATAAACTTTTTTTTATGAATATACCCAAAAAAAACATTAGGTACACAATTTATTCGGCCTGTCCGTCTATTGGTCATGCTATATATCATATTCTTATGTATAAATAAAGGTTTGGTGAATTTCTATTATTTATCATTACCTTTACTGTCTTTCTTTTTCATATACTCCATTTTATGGCCACTGATTATCTGCTCTGTAACTCACTTTGTCCATACGTATGTTCATTCAACCAAGATTTTTCTATGTTTGGCCACTTGTCATCATTGTTAATCGGGCGAACCACATTTCCACCCCCTTTTATCTTAAATTAAGTGAAGTTTGAGTGAAAATAGAACATGAAACAAATTTTTAATAAAATGAATACACGTAAATATAGACATTAAAAATTATGTATGATTTTGATTGTTGATCCAGATATATCCATTTACTATCTACTTATCTCTCTATTTATCTCTTTCCATCTCGCTTTCTCTTACTTTTACTCTCTTTTTTTAACTGTTTCATTTATCAAATATTTGAAATAATCCTTACAGCTATCAGTTAACCAAACTATCCCCCCCCCCCATCATTTGTTTTTTTAAATAAGAGAGTTCAAGAGAAAACAAGAACATTTTCATCTATTTAATAGAAACATCAACCCCTCCCCCCCCCATAAAGTCTTCACAGGTTGTTTGACTTCTCAATAATTGTGATAAGGATAAAATAATGAGTGTCTACCTTCCAGAATGTACATTCGATTGAGACCCAACTTCTCCGCCCTCCTAATTTCATATTTGTGTGTGGATAGGGGGGGGGGGGGTGAGGAGGTTACACAATATATTAGTGGGATAATACCATTATTTTCTTACCCCAGGGGCTTTTTCGAGCTTGACCTTACGGTTTAAAGAATTTAACCCAGTTTAATACAAAAACAGGCATTTCTAGACAATAGGAAATTTGAATAATGATTCTTTTAACACGTAATGCTCTATTTTATACCCCTAGGAGTATTTCATAACCCACCTATCTCAAAACAATTTAATTTTTTTTCTATAGTATGAATTGGGTTCGATGGCAAATTTTACTTGGTTGGTTGACCTCCTTAAGATATGTTTAAAAATATTTCCTGCTTACTTAGCAGTTAAAGAGATCTTACTGGATAGATAGACAAAGAGACATAGAATTAAAGAACTAGAAAGTTTTTAAAAATATGTAAATAGATAGATAGAAAAATATGTAGAAAGACAGATAGATAGATAAAAAAATAAATAAATAAACAGATAAATATATAAAAAGATAGAGTGATAAAGGTATAGATAAATGAATAGATAGAAAGAAATATAGTTATATTGATTAACAAAAAGAAAGAGAAAGAAATAGATAGATAATTGTAGTTGTACTTGAAAGTTTTCATGTAACAGTTTTTTATTGGGTGAAATTCAAATTACTAGCTTTTTAGGGCGGTTATGTCATGCAATTGTTAGATATCTAGCCATCTAGCTATCCAATTTCTATCTAGCTATCTAGTAATTGAACTTAATGGTAATGTATTCGATAAACGTCTATTTATGTTTCTCTTAATTGCCTTCTTGATAGAATCATGTTGCTTATATGTACATTTAGTTATCTATTATTCTACATAAACGTCGTCTATTTATCTCTCTTATCACTTTTACTTCTTTTTATCTACCTATTTATCCATTTCTGTCCTCGCATTTAAGATCTCAATTTTTTCTCTCTTCATCTCTATCTCTCTTTTTATCTACCTATTTATCCATTTCTGTCCTCGCATTTAATATCTATTTTTTTCTCTCTTCATCTCTATCTCTCTATTTATCTAACTATTTATCCATTTCTGTCCTCGCATTTAATATCTATTATTTTCTCTCTTCATCTCTATCTCTCTATTTATCTACCTATTTATCCATTTCTGTCCTCGCATTTAATATCTATTTTTTTCTCTCTTCATCTCTATCTCTCTATTTATCTACCTATTTATCCATTTCTGTCCTCGCATTTAATATCTATTTTTTTTCTCTCTTCATCTCTATCTCTCTACCTATCTACCTATTTATCCCCTCTTGTCCACGCATTTCAAATTATAATTCCCAAATTACCCCGTTCACGCCCTATATCATTGTAAAAGAGTTCTTTGCACACTCCCATCTTCCCCCATTTTCAATAGTGTAGCTACTCTACGATTAAGGTCTGCCTGTCCGTTTGTCCGCCTGTCCGTTTGTCCGCCTGTCCGTCGTTTAAAGAACTTCATAAACATTGACTTATTTTATTGTTTCATCACGGATGATTCATCAATTAAATTATTTTATGTATTTTGCATTTTTGTATGATGTTAGCCAACCTTTGAATATTAATTTAAAAGGGGTTTCTAAAGTTTATATTTTTTATTAGAGTAACAGCAAATGAGAAGTCTAGCTCGAGTTGAAATTCAGCTGTAATAGTGTGGTATTATACACGTTAAGAGCCTCAAAAATTAGTTTTAACGCCCAATTGTAAAAGTAAAATGTAAAATTATTGCATTTCAACTTTTCAAGGACATTTTCAGGTTTCATTGAAAATTTTGATTTTAAAAGAATTTTGCTAATTAAAAAATAGCAAAGTTCTATAACAACGACCTAACTAAAGGACGGAATTAAAGATTTTATATGTTTTTTTCAAAGAAAATTTTAGGCAGCTGACTTTAAAAGAAGTTGAGCAAATTACATTTCCGTCACAAAAGAATATTGCACACACAGAGAGACAAAGTGAGTTATGGAGAAGATGCACATTGGTCTCAATTGCTTTGTAATGAACGGACAGTCACAGACTATCCAACCTGTAAATTCATCCAATTATCTATCTATTGACCATAAATTAGAGTATTACAAATCATTGCAAAATTTTGATATCCTAATTAATGGTGAATTTCTTTTTTTCCCTCTCTCTCTCTCTCTCACACACTCTGTCTCTCTTTCAATCTCCCTCTACTCTCTCTCTCTCTCTCTCTCTCTCTCTCTCTCTCTCTCTCTCTCTCTCTCTCTCTCTCTCTCTCTCTCTCTCTCTCTTTCTTATTGTTCTACCTCTACACCATAAATTATCTTGTAGTTAATAAGGGAAAGAGACGGGTATTCCTAAAGATATTTCATACATTACATATCAGTGGCGTGTACATCGATTCACCATTGGGGTGTGAAATCAGTAGGGGTTTAAAAATGGGGAAGTTTAACCTTCCAAATCTCAATTTTATGGGGGTTGTTGACACCCGCCTTCCACATGCCTCTGTTCCTTATCAAAACATCTGAGTAATACAAGAGGGGATGGTTATTTAAAACTCAGAGCCAGATCTTTGTAGTAGGCCATGTTCATTACAGACAACCAACCCTTTAACTTAATTTTGGTGGTTGTACTATGCAGTAGTAATAAGTAGGCCTGTTTGTTGGTCAAGACATTACTATACTTTTACAAATAACACTGATTTCATTATATTTAGTTATTTTTCAGGGAAACATATCCATAATCTTTTATTATTAATTAATGATAATTTCGAATGATTTCGCACTTTTTCACCGGTCATTAACTTCTCATATTTGCAACTTGTAAAGTAGATAGATATCATCAGGATAGATAGATAGATGGATAATTAGTAGAGTTTACTCTTCATTGACTTTATATTTGTAACGAGAAATTAAGATAGATATTTAGATGTTTAGGTACAAAGAAAGATAAATAATTGTTTTTTTAGAAATCAAATTGTAATTTTTCCATTAAACAAAAAGTAGGACAGCTAAGGGGGGGGGGGAGGGGTTAATGCAACCATCTCGTAATCAGTGATTAAATGGCACTTAGAATTCGAATTTCGATCTGAACTTTTGCATGAGTAATCCTTGGTAGGTCTATTTTCCCTAAATCGAACAAAAAGTTGGAAAAGTAACGGCTAACGGCTGGCGGCTCAGCCGTTTTGCCATTTCTTGGATATCTGTAGTGTAAATTAGTCACGAAACCTATCTTCACATAATACTCTTTTCAACTCCAAAACGCTATCAAACGGTTTTAGACAGCAGCTGTAGGTACTAGAAGTTTTAAAAATGGTTATTGCTATCATTCAACATGAATTAAACCAAAAATATGTTTCAAAAAGTTGATTCCTACGTAATTGATGATGAATTTACCCTGAAAATAGGCAAAAAACGGCTAAACGGCTGAGCCGCCAGCCGTTACTTTTCCAACTTTTTGTTCAATTTAGGGAAAATAAACCTACCAAGGATTACTCATGCAAAAGTTCAGATCGAAATTCGAATTCTAAGTGCCATTTAATCACTGATTACGAGATGGTTGCATTAAAACCCCACCCCCCCTATTGTTAGTTTTAGACGTTTTGTATTTGTAGGTTATATAGATACCAAAAATGGCAAATAATCCCTATACTAAAGTAACAGGCTGTCTGTCTGTTTGTCTGTGTGTTTATACCAAAGGATCTCGTTAACCGCTGAACCGATCAGGTTCTCCTTAACAGGGTACCTTCTCATAGTTCCCGGGAAGGTTAATAACTATTTTGGGGGAGGGTACCACCACCCTCCCAAGAGAAATCACAATAAATCGAAATTTTTTCTCTCTCGAATAGACTCCGACGTAACATTGCAAGGTATTATATTTTTTTTAAACTAAACATTTAAAGTGCCACTAGAGGCCTCTAGGGGGCGTAGCCGCTAGTTAGTAGATAATTTGATAGGCTCAATTTCTTCTGATATCTTTAATAGATAAAACGATAAACCAAGACAAAGAGACTCTGAATATTTATCTTTTATTTTTTAAAGTTGAAAATAATAAACTTGATAAATAGTAAGATAGAAATTTGAGCAGACCACCTAATATAAAATTTGCAAGAAAGAAAGCCAGTAGTTAAAATATAGATAGATAGATAGATATTAGATATATTTTGCAGTCTTTAAGCAACATTAATTTCATATTTGATACACAGTACACACATTAGGAAAAGAAATTTTATCAGCTAAAGAAATTTAATGAGGAGAAAAATATTAAACTAAGAAAAAAAAGAGAGAGAGAGGGAAGGAGGAGAAAGAGCAAGAGATAGAAAGAGTTATTTAGAAAGATGTCTTTAAATAAAAAACCTTAATCTATTATTATAACATGTGTTGAAATTAATTTGATAAAGAAAAGAAAATTGTTTTATATTAATCTTGTCTCAACTCTAAATAAAAAGTTTATGGGGGAACAAATTTCTACATTTATTTTAATTTTCATATAGATTAATGAAAATATAATAGGATATAGCTAGAGAGATAGATTAACTGATAGATGTTAACATTGATTTATTGATAAATTAATAGATAGACAAAGAGATAGACAAAAGTCACAGGAGCTGTGTCTGTTTAAAGTCTGTCTGAGTTTACCACAGGATCTCGCTAACCGCTGACCAGATATGATTTTCCTTTACAGTGTAGCTCTCATAGATTTTGGGAAGGTATATAACTCTTTTTGGGGAAATCACCACCCCTCCCCACCTTCAGAGGCCTAGTATTTGTATAAGAAAATTATGAAGTTAGATAGATGAAAAATAGATGGTTGTCAAAATAGATTGTTTGATAGATAAATATTCTATGGATGTGATCTTTTCAATAGATAGATAGTCTAATGGTCAATCCATTTACAAGTATAAAAGAGCACAGTAGAAAGTGTAAACAATATGGCCTAGTTCTTTAGTTAAATAGATAGATTTATGATTTGGATAGATTAACTATTCATTTAATTTGAGAATTAATAAATTCAGGGTTCGGAAGCCGCGCTATCAGCCGCGCGGCTGCGGCTGCGGCTGAATCCTAATTTGCGGCTGCGGCTGCGGCTGCGGCTGCTTAAAGTTATGGAAGTGGCTGAGGCTGAGAGTGGCTGAGGCTTAGTGCGGCTGAGAGTGGCTGCGGCTGAATGCGGCTGAGGCTTAATAAGAATTGGGGTGGCTGAGGCTTACAGTGGCTGAATTGGAATTTTGTGGCTGAGGCTTCGAGCGGCTGAGGCTTACAGTGGCTGAGGGTGGCTGAGGCTTACAGTGGCTGAAGGATTTGTGGCTGAGGCTGCGGCTTACTGAAAGCCGCGCGGCTCATAGCGGCTGCGGCTTACAGTGGCTGATTGGAAAATTAAGCCGCGCGGCTGAGTGAGGCTGAGGCTGAGAGTGGCTGATAACATAATTAAGCCTCGCGGCTGATTCTGAGGCTGCGGCTTACTGAAAGCCGTGCGGCTGAGGCTGTGGCTGAATTAAATTCAGCCGCGCAGCTGAATGCGGCTGCGGCTGAATACAATATTAAGCCTTGCTGCTGATCTTATGGCTGATTATAAAATAAGCTTTGCAGCTGAGGCTTCGGCTAAATTGGATTTTTTAAATGCATTCTAGGACATTTTTTGGAGAGTTGAGGGTGGTTAGGGGTTGTGAGAATAAGAGTGGAGGGAAGAGGGGGGAGGACAGCAGGATTTTTTCAAATGTTTGATTCAGAATTAGTACCCAAATTTTATACTGGTACCCAAAGTTTTATACTGGTACCCAAAATTATATACTAGTACTCAAATTTTATTCTGGTACCCAAAGTTTTATTCTAGTACCCAAAGTTTTATACTGGTACTCAAAGTTTTATACTGGTACCCAAAGTTTTAGTCTGGTACCCAAAGTTTTAGTCTGGTACCCAAATTTTACTGGTAACCAAAGTTTTATACTGGTACACAAAGTTTTATACTGGTACCCAAAGTTTTATACTGGTACCCAAAATTTTATACTGGTACCCAAAGTTTTATTCTGGTACCCAAAGTTTTATACTGGTACCCAAAGTTTTATACTGGTACCCAAAATTTTATACTGGTACCCAAAGTTTTATACTGGTACCCAAAGTTTTATACTAGTACCCAAAATTATATACTAGTACTCAAATTTTATTCTGGTATCCAAAGTTTTATTCTAGTACCCAAAGTTTTATACTAGTACTCAAAGTTTTATACTGGTACCCAAAGTTTTTATACAGGTACCCAAAGTTTTAGACTAGTACTCAAATTTTATTCTGGTACCCAAAGTTTTATACTTGTACCAAAAGTTTTATACTAGAACCCAAAGTTTTATACTGGTACCCAAAGTTTTATACTGGTACCCAAAGTTTTAAACTGGTACCAAAAGTTTTATACTGGTACTAAAAATTACACTGGTACCCAAAGTTTTTTACTGGTACGCAAAGTTTTTTACTGGTACCCAAAGTTTTATACTAGAACCTAAAGTTTTATACTGGTACACAAAGTTTTATACTGGTACCCAAAGTTTTATATACTGGTACCCAAAATTTTATACTGGTACCCAAAGTTTTATTCTGGTACCCAAAGTTTTATACTGGTACCCAAAGTTTTATACTGGTACCCAAAATTTTATACTGGTACCCAAAGTTTTATACTGGTACCCAAAGTTTTATACTGGTACCCAAAGTTTTATACTGGTACCCAAAATTTTATACTGGTACCCAAAGTTTTATTCTGGTACCCAAAGTTTTATACTGGTACCCAAAGTTTTATACTGGTACCCAAAATTTTATACTGGTACCCAAAGTTTTATACTGGTACCCAAAGTTTTATACTAGTACCCAAAATTATATACTAGTACTCAAATTTTATTCTGGTATCCAAAGTTTTATTCTAGTACCCAAAGTTTTATACTAGTACTCAAAGTTTTATACTGGTACCCAAAGTTTTTATACAGGTACCCAAAGTTTTAGACTAGTACTCAAATTTTATTCTGGTACCCAAAGTTTTATACTTGTACCAAAAGTTTTATACTAGAACCCAAAGTTTTATACTGGTACCCAAAGTTTTATACTGGTACCCAAAGTTTATTCTGGTACCCAAAGTTTTATTCTAGTACCCAAAGTTTTATACTGGTACCCAAAATTATATACTAGTACTCAAATTTTATTCTGGTACCCAAAGTTTTATACTTGTACCAAAAGTTTTATACTAGAACCCAAAGTTTTATACTGGTACCCAAAGTTTTATACTGGTACCCAAAGTTTTAAACTGGTACCCAAAGTTTTATACTGGTACTAAAAATTTATACTGGTACCCAAAGTTTTTTACTGGTACCCAAAGTTTTATACTAGAACCCAAAGTTTTATACTGGTACCCAAAGTTTTATACTGGTACCCAAAGTTTTAAACTGGTACCAAAAGTTTTATACTGGTACTAAAAATTTATACTGGTACCCAAAGTTTTTTACTGGTACCCAAAGTTTTATACAGGTACCCAAATTTTATACTGGTACCCAAAGTTTTATACTGGTACCCAAAGTTTTATACAGTTACCCAAATTTTATACTGGTACCCAAATTTTATACTGGTACCCAAAGTTTTATACTGGTACCCAAAGTTTTATACTGGTACCCAAAGTTTTATACTGGTACCCAAAATTTTATACTAATACCTAAAATTTTGTTTTAATATTGGTATCCAAAGTTTTATACTGGTACCTTAAGTTTTATACGAGTACCCAAAGTTTTATACTGGTACCCAAATTTTATACAATTACCCAAATTTTATACTGGTACCCAAAGTTTTATACTAGTACCCAAAATTTTATACTAATAGCCAAAAATTTATTCTGGTACCCAAAGTTTTATACTGGTACCCAAAGTTTTATACTAATAGACAAAAATTTATTCTGATACCCAAAGTTTTATACTGGTACCCAAAGTTTTATACAAGTTTTTTAGCAGTAGGAATTTATTTCAACATCTTTAGTTATGATGCAGTACAAAGCCTATCAACTCCCAGACGACGAGCCGATGCGCTACATGTTGAGCCACGGTCGAGGGTTTCTATGACATTAACTCAAGGTCCAACAACCCTGGATAACTAAGGGGAATTATATCTTTCCTTTGCGCCTGTTCATGTTGCACACCTAGCACCTAGGAACCATTTAATGTCTTCAGTTATAACGCAGTGTCTGCGCGAGATTCGAACCTATTACATCCCTGATGACAATCAGATGCGCTACTTGTTGAACCTTGGAGAACCAATTCTTTCCTTTTCTGTATTAGTTTAAGTGACATCTATCCAGCAACCAACTTTTTTTATTGAACTACCTGCCTGAAAGTTTTATGGTAATGAGTTACGCCTGTTTATGAGTTAAGGAAATCCTCCTACTCCAACTTTACATGTTGCACACCTGCCATAGCAGCAGTAGGAACCATTTAATGTCTTCAGTTATAACGCAGTGTCTGGCCGAGATTCGAACCTATTACCTCCCTGATGACAAGCAGATGCGCTTCTTGTTGAACCTTGGATAATTACGGGGAACCAATTCTTTCCAATTTAAGTGACATCTATCCAGCAACCAACTACCTGCCAGAAAGTCCTATGGTAATGAGTTACGCCTGTTTACGAGCCAAGGAAATCATACTCTAACTTTACATGTTGCATACCTGGCATAGCTGCAGTAGGAACCATTTAACGTCTTCAGTTTTCGCGCAGTGTCTGGCCAAGATTCGAACCTATTACCTCCATGATGACAAGCAGATGTGCTACATGTTGAGCCATGGTACGCAGGTTAAATTTGTCTTAAAAATAATCGTCTTTAAAATGCTTATCATATGTACACTTGCAATAAATGTATTTGTCATAAAAACTTACCTCTTATGAAAAATGTTTTTTTACAAAAGTGCTTTTTATTACAATTATTCATGGGTATAATTTTTATGACTAACTTTTTATGTCACATAATCTTAATGACAATGTAATTATGAAGTTATTACAAAAAATACTAAACAATAGGTACTGGAAAAAGAAGAACTGAATTAAAATAATTTTTTGGGGGGTAGGGTGATTTTTATTGGGTGGGGAGGGCCAGGGCGAGTAAATCACATTTTTAATTTTGGGGTGATGTTTAATTTTTTTTCTAAGGCAATTTTTTTCTGGTAGTGTGATGGTACCCTCCCCCAAAATAGTTGTAAACCTTCCCAGTACCTATAAGAAACTACCTTGAATAGGAGCACCATATCGGTTTAGTAGTTAGCGAGATCCTGTAGTACAAACATATAGACAGACAAACAAACAGACATCATAATACTTAATGATCTAAAAATAAGACAAATTTTCATTTTGAAATATTGGAGCTCTGATAGCTTTTTGGTACGGTAACAGCTTTGAACCATCTATCATCCGGGTTCGAATCCCAGAAGAAAAAAAAATTTGGGGGGATGAACGGTGACTTTTATTATTTTTTTATGGGAAAATAGGGGGGAGTTTGGTTGAGCACCCACCAGTTTTAATTTTAGTTTTTTAAAAAATTCAAAAACTTGGAAAAGGCAATTTAAAAAGTTTACATTAGTTCAGTAGTTATCGAATTCTTAATCTACAGACAAAATAACTCTCCATACTTTATACATTTCCCCCAAAAAATTATAAACTTTCCCTGGATCAATAAGAAGCTTCACATTACCACTTTATATAATAGAATATGTGGATATATTAAAAAAAAGAAAATTTGTTAATAAAATTATGGACCTCATTTATTGGCCAGTTCATTTATATATCCCATAAGAGGGGAGAGATGGATTAAAGGGGGTGTATGGGGGTTATTGTTATTTTAGCCAGCTGAGATTATTTCTTTATCAGAGTACATGAAAATATGGACAACATCAAAGTAATAATATATCGATTCATGTATTGCTTATAAATTCAGAAATTGTATAACATAATGATAAAGATAAAGAAACATTTTTTTTATAATAATTGCAGTTTCGAAAATAAAATCAATTTTAGTAAGCATCTTTGTAAAATAAACAAAATCGGATGATATATGATAATCATTTAACTATTTCAATCTATCGAGTACATAAAGATTATGTAGATTTTTTTGCATATTATACAGGACAATTTATTGCATTTTACAGACCTTTTTTAACCAACTTTAAAAAGTAAAATACATCGCTGTTTAAATTTTTTTTGTTAGAAAACATATTAGGATAATTTGTGTTCAAAATAAACACACACACACACCCTCCCCCCTCCTCAAATCTTAATTTAATTATTTTCATTAATTTAAAAATACTATGAAAAATGAAATATGTATAAATCTTTTTTTTGCATAACTTTTTTAGTGTCTCTCATCAACCACAAAGTATTAAATACATTTAAAATTGAAGAAATATCTAAGTAGGAGAAGCTTAATTATATAGAACAAGTATTGCGTACCTAAACGGAAAAATAATAGAGAAGCTACTATATAACTTGAGTATCACAAAAATTGATTGCCCCCTGTGAGGTTTGAACTCACGGTCCCTAGTTTACAAGACGAGTGCTCTACCATTGAGCTAAATAGGCCACTTGTACAAGAAAAAAAATTTAAGATAATGCAAATTCATAGTGAATATTAAGTAAATTCTGAAAAATTTGTATCTTTTAAAAACAATAAAATTAGGCAAACGTCAGTAGGGCAGTTACCCTATAAATAGTATTCAATAATATTCATAAGTATCAACGTTCAAAAACGTATTGCTCCTGGTGAAATTCGAACTTATAACCCCGGCATAACAGTGTAGAAGAACCGTGCGCTAACTGATTGCGCCACTGGAGCTCTTACATTACAGGTTCAAACTTTTTGTAGTTGTTCGAGATGGTAGTTTCTATGTTGTAATTTTAAAAAAAACTTAAGATAAAATTTTTATAAAAGAATATAAAAAAATTTAAAAGTATAACATTTAAAAAAATTATTTTTGGGCGATGGAAATGTCTGACCCCCACCCCAAAATTAGCTCAAAACCATCCAATGTCAATATATATATAACTAGTGGCTACGCCCCTAGAGGCCTTTAGGGGGCACTTGAGGAAGAGAGAGAGTCAAATTTAATAACCCAATTTCTTATTTTAAATTTTTAAAGAAAAGTAAAAAAAAAAATTTTTTTTTGGGGGGGGAATTTTTTTTTTAGGGGGGGGGCCTCCCCCCTCATTTTTAATTTTAGTTTAAAAAATTTAAAAAAAATTTTCTTTTTTTGAGGGGGGGGGATTTTTAATTTTTTTGGGGGGTTGGGGGTGTCCCACCCCCAAAAAAATAGTTATAAACCTTCCCAGGACCTATGAGAAGCTACCCTGTTAAGGAGAACCCGATCGGTTCAGCGGTTAGAGAGATCCTTCGGTACAGACACACAGATACACAGACACATAGACATCCTGTTACTTTAGTAAAAGGATTCCTGAGAAGGACAACATTGTCAGTTCAGTGGTTGCTGAGATCTTAAGCTTCAGACAGACAAAATTAAATGAAAATTAAGTCCCGCGGCTGAATTGACGGCTGAGGCTTGTAATAATTTAGCACCTGCGGCTGCGGCTGGGGCTTACAATATCTCAGCCGCGCGGCTGTGTCAAAGCTGCGGCTGAATTAAAAAAATTAAGCTGCGGCTGAGGCTGCGGCTTACAAATATCAAGCCGCGCGGCTGCGGCTGCGGCTGCGGCATAATTATAACTTTGCAGCTGCGGCTGAGGCTTTCTTGAAGCCGCGCGGCTGAGTGCGGCTGCGGCTTCAAATTATTAACAGCCGCGCGGCTGAGTGTGGCTGAGGCTTCCCCAACTATAAGCCGCGCGGCTGATTGCGGCTGAGGCTCAGAGGGGCGTTGGCTGAATGAGGCTTAGTGCGGCTGAGGCTTAATGTGGCTGAATTGGAGTTTTGTGGCTGAGGCTTACAGTGGCTGAGGCTTACAGTGGCTGAATGCGGCTGAGGCTTACAGTGGCTTATGTTTTCTTTAAGCCGCGCGGCTGCGACTAAGGCTGAGGCTTATTGGGTGGCTGAGGAAGCCGCGCGGCTGATTTTGAGGCTTCTCGTAAGCCGCGCGGCTGATGGTGGCTGAGGCTGAGGCTGCGGCTGCGGCTTCCGAACCCTGAATAAATTGAGGAAACACAGAGGAAACACGACAATAATTAGATACAAAAATAGATTGATTGATAGGTAGAAAGATGGACAGACATATGTATATAAAGATTAATAAATATACTAATTGAAAGTTAGATAGATGGACATTAGAATGTACAGAAATACAGACTAAGAAACTCAGGCAGTACAAGACAATTCAATGGGTACAAATCTGCACTACACTATGGTCTGAAAACGGACTAAATTTCGTACTTAATATTTTATTATTGTTCTAGATATCTTTTTAGTTGATTATTTATTTGTATTTATTACTTACAAAAAAAATTATTACATTAAATGATTAAATATAAAAAATAAATAAGTAAAATCAAGACAATTAAAAATTAATAGAGTTTGACACCTCAACCAGAGAAAGAGGGGACAAAGAGCTGCTTATTACACTAGTCACCAAATTCTTCCAAATATGTTTTCTTATTCGTTGGCTTAACAAATTTAGGGACTCCACTGAATTTTATCACCAATTGTCTTATCCCTTTAGATCCCCGCATCCCAACCCTAAATAGCATCAGCAGCAGCCATTAAGATTCAGCTGCTTATAATTTACTGTGCTGAGTGATAGCAGTGGCCACTATCTATGTCTAATGGGTAAAGATATTTGAAGTAGCTTAAACAGTTTTAGCTGCGAATTTTTCACTGAGTATAATGGGTAGAAAAGATGTAAGCATCTATGTATGAGTATTTGAAGCAGATTAAAAATATTTAGCCGCTAATAATTAACATTGTGCATTATGTAAATATCTGAAGCAGCTTTACAGTTTTATCTGCTATTAAATTGATAGAATCAGTTACAAAGTTTTTGCAGCTAATAATTAATTTTGTTTAATGGGTTAAAATTATAAATTCAGCAACAAAGTTTTAGCTGCTTATAATCCACTGTGTTTAATAGGTAAAAATGCTATAACAGCTTCACAGTTTATCCGCAAAAAAAACAATGTTTTTAATGGGGAGAATTGATAGTAGAGGCTACAAAGTTTTAGCTGCTAATAAACCACTGTGTTTAATGGTAGAATTAATAGAAGCAGCTACAAAGTTTTATCCAGTAATAAACCACTGTGTTTAATGGGTAGAAATGATAGTAGCGGCTACAAAGAACCACACACACTTTTGCACAAAAAAGTTGCTACCATACAAAACGAATGAAAATTTTTATACGTAGTTATTATTAGCTGTTTTATCTGAAAGTCAATAAAAACATATAAAAATAGCAATTTAGAGAGAAAGAATAAATGATGAAGAAAAGGAAAGATATTTTCACTGCATTTACAAAATGGGTTGGAAAACAAAAAAAAATTAATGAAGATTTAAATCTTTTAGTGCAACTTTAACTAAAATTCTAGCCATGTCCTGTCCTACAGTTTTCAGTTTTATTTGTTGAGATGCAACGCAACCAGAAACAAATCTAAGTGAAAGTTAATGCTAAGTTTACAAATTGCCCTCATAATGCTATTCCATTAGATAGATAGATGAACAGACAGATTAACAATAAACAAACAAATCACCGAAATGATAAACATATAGGTTATAGATAGATAGATAAATATGTTAGTCCATTAGGTAGATCGCTGGATTGACAGATTGGTGGACATAGAGATAGACAACAAACTTAAAATTGTCAAAGTAGAGTTAATCCATTAAAGAAATGAACAGATGGTAATGTCTATCCATCTATCAATATATCTGTCTATGTAAATATCTATCTGTTTATCTAGTTATTGATCTATTTATGTTTATTTCAGAACTTCAAAACAGTACACAACCCGCTCCCTTGGTCGTGGCGACACTTGGATGGGCCTGAGTGTTTACCCCAGTGATCAAAATAATCAACATGATTCTAGTTACTTCAATCACAACAATATGCCGCCAGGAAACGAAAACTTTCAGATATATCAGTTTTTTTAATGTCTTTACATTTTTATATAGCTGCTTAATGTACTTGTAATTCTTTTTTTCTATCTTCTCTTAGTTTTTGTTTTTTCCTTTTAATTCAATCTCCCCCCCCCCCCCAAGTTATCTCCCTAAATTTTTAAATTAACGTTCTTATTCGTTGGATTAACAACTTTGGGGACTTTAAATGAAATTTGATTGGTTAGTTCATTAAGTTGCGTGCTCAATTTTAATCCAAAGAATGTGTAATTTTGTGTAAAATCATTTGGGATGTACATCAATTCATCGGCAATTTATTACGAAGCTATATTACAATACGTCCTTACAAAGAACATTGCACTTAAATTCCCTTTGTGTGTAACCTTATATCAAAACAAATTATATATTTTGAAAGTATATGTCCCCCACTAGGAGAAGACGCGGAAAGCAAAACAGGTGATTCTAGTTACTATTCTCACCACCAGAGGACAACAGTATACGAGCACAAAGAGCAAACACAGCATCAGAGAGATGCTACACAAGATTTCAACGGCATTTATGGACAGGGCCCCGATAGTCTCTTTACTGCACTAAGGAATGTTATTTTTTATAAATATTTATAAGGTTTTCGAAAGATTAGATTGAAAATTGAAGGTAAGTTTTTTTAACGATATAGTGAATGAATATACATAATTACAAGCATATTATCTACCTATTTACAGCATAACAACTATACTAGATTTGAGTCAGTCCAACAGAATAAAAAAAATTTCTAACAAAATTGTGGAACGATCGATCTAGCCGTTTACGAAACATTATTGGACATTATTGGACACATTTAGATTACATCAAATTATTGCATTATACAGGGTGTTTTTTTAATGGAACAAAAGTATTGCTTAATATAACCCACTTGCCATTGACAGAAATTAATAATCTATATCTTAATTTCTTCATTTGGTTGGGGAGTTTTGTATAAGAAAAAAATATTTAGCGATTTTCAACAAAATATGCCTTAAAAACTGGTTTTTCCAAAGAACCTATTTTTGGAAAATTTTTAAATCATGACCGATTTAAAGGGTGTGCAAAAATGCGTACATTTTTTAAAATTCAAATTGTGCGGCTTGTGTTAATAGTAGAAAAATGTTATGCATATCGTTAGAATCGTCATAAACTCTAGTTTTTGGAAACATATGTATCATATTCATGCTATTTGTAGTATAGAAGCTACGTTGGAAAATGTGAGAAAGGTTGAAAAGTTTCAAGTAAGTTGGGACATTTTACCACGTAGCTCCTAAACTATACGTAGCACAGGAATAGTTCTTAAACACCCAAAAACTAGAGTTTATGACGATTCTAACGATATGCATAACATTTTTCTACTATTAAAACAAGCCGCACAATTTGAATTTTAAAAATGTACGCATTTTTGCACACTCTTTAAGTTGGCCATGATCCAAAAATCTTCCAAAAATAGGTACTTTGGAAAAACCGGTTTTTAAGGCATAATTTGTTGAAAATAGCTAAATATTTTTTTCTTATACAAAACTACCCAACCCAATGAAGAAATTAAGATATAGATTATTAATTTATGTCAATGGCAAGTGGGTTATATTAAGCAATACTTTTGTTCCATTAAAAAAACACCCTGTATTTACCTTTTAAAAGCGAAGCTTTTCTGTAATTAGAATCGGTTCGTCCGTACGACTGTCCGTCCGTAACGGTTCGCTCTTGTAGTAAATTTAGACATGGTAGAATTGTCCTATTGATTTCAAACTTTGCAATATGATTCCTATAACAGTTATGTACAATTTAGGAAGCGTAGCAACTCTACGTTATCAGAATTTTAGAATAATGATGCCAATGACATCAAGGTAAAATATTATAAGCGGGACATCTCCATAATGAAATCCTAAAAATTAAGTATGTCATTTTACTGTATCCTGTATATAAGCAATTTTGCTACAAATTTATGTACAAATTTGTTTTAGACTTACAAATTAATGTTTTATTTTTAAGTTATTCGTCTGTCCTTCTTTCCGATTGCAGAGCATGGCTTTTATGGATGTTGTTATCCTTGTTAAGAAGTATCTTCCTATTTTCTATCTCATCCCCCCCGGCCCCCAACTCTCTTTCTCCGACAGCATCTATTAATGTGACAAAAAGTTTAAAAACCATCATTAATCACCAAACAGGTTTCTAAAGTCCTAGAATTAAATTAGTATAACAGCACATTATCTAGTAAACTAAGGCTGTAATCAAACTGTCAAACTATGGTTTTAAAACTATTAAACCTACCCTAAAGTTAAAATATAATTTTCTCACTTTCTTATTGCTTGGAGCTAAATTTATTGAATTTACTTATAGATGTTGACTTATTGATCTTTCAAGATCTTATCTATTTATCTATCTAAAAATTGTCTATCCATCTATTAATCTATCTATCTTTATATTAATCTATTTATAAAGCAAGCAGTCTAGATTTGGATAAAAAAGGGAGAGACAGTCCTTTAAAATTCTTCATCTCAAGGGGATGTTGACACCAAGGACGTCCAAGGGAGAGGGGGGTGATAAAGGGGTAATTACCCCCCACCCCTCAATGAAAAAGTTTGGAAGCCCTTGGTTGACACGTCCCTACTCCCCTCAGTGTACCAACTTAAAGAAAGAACCTTAAAGGAAAATCCCTATTATAAATATCTTTTCTTATTTAAATTTAAATTAGAGGGAGGTATCACCTCATAACCTCTTACTCAAAAGGTGGTGTCAGCTCCTTACTCTAAAGGCTAGGGACTGAGCCACTAATCCATATAAATATGATAATTATCCATATATTTCACTCAATTACTGTGTCTATCTAATTATCTATCAAGCTATCTGCTTATTAAACTAATTAACTAAATATTTGCCTAAACGTCCCCCTAGGCCACGTATTGTCTACGGATTGTTAACAAATATCACATGGATAATTACAATTTTAAGAATTAGTTGAACTTTTCAGTTAAAGCGAAGCTATTTTACAAACAGGTTGTGTCTGTCTTTACGTTAATACGTCATGAAAGTATAGCTCTGGTCTGAAAAGTATTACATAATCTTAGAAGCATAGTAACCAGAAAGCCCATACTATCATTATTAATGTATGTTATTTATTTTGCCAATTTTAAATACAATCTTGTTTGATATTATTGTCTGATTTACTTGAGTTTCTAACATAATGATTCCTCAGTCAATAAAGCACAATATTTTACCAAATTATCTCTTTTAAGCAGTTTTTCAATAGCCGAGGTATTTCAAAGTGAAAAAAATGGTTATATCAAAATGGATATTAAGATGGATAGAAAGATATTTAGATAGTTATTGAGTGCTGAATTTAATTGCAGGTTTAATGCAAGATTTTACACACATCAATCTAACCCTATAGTTTTTTCTATCTTACTATTACTGTAGAATATCTAGCTGACTTAGCTTAAAAATGTTCTGTAATACTATCATTTTAGGAACTACTTGCTCAAACACACGCACGCACACACACATACACACAATCCAACACTTTTTGTAATTGTGCATAATGTCATTTTAATAGCATATGCACTATTTTTAGTAGCGAAGCTACTCTATAATTTGAAATGTCCGTCTGTCCGTATGTCCGTCTGTCCGTCTGTCCGTCTGTCCGTCTGTCCGTCTGTCCGTCTTAGTTTGGGGGAAACGTGATTTTCTCGGCTCCTATAAAAGATAAAGGGCTGAAATTTTTTGACAACATTCCCATTATCAAGGAGCACAATTAACTATAAAACATCAATGGCGATAGGATCGCTTTTTAGCAGGTTTTAGGCTATTTTTGTATTTTTCACATTTTTCTCCATATCTTTGGTGTTTATGGTCCAATTTCCAAAATTTTTTCAGTTATAGAATCAAAATTAAATTTCCTGTCGTTTCAAGAAAACAAGTATGACGGTCAGACTGCCTTTAAGCAGGTTTTAGGCTATTTTTTTATTTTTAACATTTTTCTCCATACCTTTGGTGTTTATGGCCCAATTTCCAAAGTTTTTCAGTTATAGATTACAAAATTAAATTTCCTTTCGTTTCAAGAACACATCAATGGCGGTCAGACTGCCTTTTTGCAGGTTTTTGGCTATTTTTATATTTTTCACATTTTTCTTCATATCTTTGGTGTTTATGGTCCGTTTTTTTTTAAATTTTTGTAGTTAAACATATCAAAATTAAATTTCCCGTTGTTCTGAGCATCCAGTATGTAATTTACTTTGACCGTCAGTCTGTCATAGTAATGAAATATAAATAAATATTAAGAAATTAAAAACAATGGTGAAAAGGTTTCGTGATTTTTTCCTAATATACATGCTTTTGTCAACTAATATCTAAATTCTTATTTAATTGTTTATGCTTCGCTACTTATGGATGTTGTCATCCTTGTTTTGAGTAAAGCTTTTCTACATTTTAGAATAGGTTCACGATACGGTTAGCATTAATATTTATATTAGAATCGTCCTATGTAGTTCAAAACTTTTGCGAGGATTCCTGTTATTTTATTTAAAATCTGGAAAGAATAATTTAACTAATCATTAAACTTGTGAATCCTTTAACGATTAAGAATAATAATTATAAGCGTAACAACTCTATATTTACGTCCCAAACGCACGTATGTCTAATTTGAGCATCCTTTATTTTAGTTATTTTTTCACTTCATTAGTTAACGAATTTGTTTAACTTTGCATTCATGGATGTTGTCATCCTTGTTAATTTTAGTTTTAATGATAATAAAAAGATAGCTAGCTAGTTTGAAAGATAAAAAGAAAGAAATACAGAAACATTTAAATAATATTTTTTTTATCGCTATGTTTTTTTCAGTGTCAGAACTTTTAATTTCGTATAAATAGTTTTTTTTATATTGAATACATATTTTTAATAGAATATTCATAAATTTGGAAATATCGGTGAGTATGTCACAACGTTTCCTTGTTTGAATAGATGAATTTGTAAAATATAAATAATAATAGCTTTAGATCAAAATTTTCAGAAAATCTGAATCTTCGCAATTATAAAACTTTGCTAATATGGATAAGATCTTCCTTGTCTTTCTTTCTCTTTCTAACTTATCCTTTCTCTATCTAACTTATCTTTTAATAAGACTTTCCTAAGGCTAGAGAATCATTTCTAGATAAGACAATAGGGCCTAATGATAAATTGATTTGCAACCAAAATTTGCAGATTCTAAAGTTACAAAATATCTTGGTATCACAATCAAATGTCAGATTCTGCTTGCATACCAATGCACTGTTATATTATAAACTTAAGGAATTTAAAAACTGTGTTGGTTGTATTAAATGGTTTGTAATTAATGACTTTTTCTTGTTTCATAACATATGTTAGATTTTTTAATCTAGAAGTTTAAAAGGGTTAGGGTTAAGAACACCTTATTATTGGGAAGAAAATAAAATAGCTCAAGACCATCCTATTCCTAGATTTAAATCTAAAAATAAAATAGAATAAAACAATCTCGAAATCAATGTGAAGCTTCTCTAGAATGCTCAAATTGAGATTTTAATCGGTTCATTAGCTTTCAAAATCGTAAGCTAAAAAAACCTTACTACTTCATATAAGACTAGCGGCAACGTCCATAGAGGCCTCTAGGGGCACTTAAGGAGGGGGGAGTTGAATTCAATAACCCAATTTTTTATTCAGAAATAAAAAAAAGTAATAAAATGTTTTAAGGGGGTGGGGTTGATTTCTCTTGCGTTGGTAGTGGTACCTTCACACAGATAATTTATAAACCTTATCGGGACCCATGAAAAGCTACCCTGTAAAGAAGATCCCGATCGGTTCAGCAGTAAACGAGATCCTCGATACCTATAGATAGATTTACAGGCAGACAGTAAACAGACAGACATCCTGTTACTTTATTATTAGGATTATTAATACTTAATACTTATCAGTATCCTAGGTTGTGGTATAGTTTTTTGCCATCATTATTTTTCAATCCAAAGAGAGAGTCCAGTGGTTTTATAGCAAAATTTATTTGGCTATCTATCTATATTTTTATTGCAGGCTTGCAGCATTCGTTTTTTTTCCCTTGCATATATATTTAAGATACTAGTTGCTACGTACATCCCTAGCTTATTTTTTTCACCTCTTTTTTTTACAAAAAAAAAGGTTGGGTTGGGATTCAAAGTACTTACCCAGTTTTAGATTTTTGGCACGGTTCCATTTAAATATAATTTTATATATTATTTTGTCGGATTTTCTCCTACTCCAAAACCCCTTCTCATATGATACCAAAATCTGCCCATGACCAGCACTCAACTTTACTGAAAATTATTGGTTTAGCCGTTGACGAGATATTGCTGGAACACATACAACTAACTAGTATACTATAAAGATACTTTGTAGTTTTTTTTTACTGACAACAAAGGCAATCAAAACCCGAAGGCAATTATTGGTTTATCCGTTTTCGAGATCTTCCTAGAACACATATTGCTATTTTAGTATACAGGATACTTTGCACTTGCAGCCTTATTACGGACAATAACGGCAATCAAAAACCCATGTCAAAATTGTAGCACAGTTTTAGATATCCGACATAAATCTTTTGTTTATTAAAATTTTAAAATTGATGTGATATTTTGAGTCAAATTATTACAAATTAAACTTTTGTTTTTAACAAAATAATCTAGAATAGATTTGAAAAAATGGTATAAATTATCTAATTATAAAAATTGACCTGTTTTTTTTTATAGTAATTTTCATCTAAAAGAAGTGTAACTGTATACCTATTAAGCATTTAGGAGGATTTTAAAGACATTTGGTTACAATAATGTGACAGCAGAGAAGCATGCTATTCCATGTTTAAATCATATCTTGTTAATATGGCATCAAACAGCACTTGAAATCTACCTATTTAAGGAAGTGTGATTACGTTCTAACCCAAATACATAGTATTTCAGGCCAGATAAATTTTCAATTTCCATTGCATATTGCCATTTTTCTAAAATACTTTTGAGATTCACATTGACTGTCCGTTGAATTTATATATTGACGCATGTTGTTTTTATGAAGTTTTGGACCTTTAGAAACTATTTTGTGCCTTAAATTTTTCTTGATAAATGTGTTTTTTGGTATAAAATGTATTTTAAGAATAAATTTTCTTAAAGTCAAAATATTATTTATTGGCACAATTTTGTTTATTCAATCAATTAACATTCTTTTATTGTATATCACATATCTTCAATCATAAAATCTTTGGTTATTTCGTAGGTCTACTTTAGACTATTTTTTTTGTTAAAATTGGGATAATTTTAGCCTTCTATTATCTAATATGTGTGATACAGATAGACTGATTAAGAAAGAGATATACAGAATTATCCTTTTGTTTGATAACTTGGTGGCTTCGCCCTGCAAGGTTTATTAGGGGAAACCATCCTACTAATACCTTATAGTAAACCAGTAGCTACGCCTCTAGCATCTATATAATCTGTGGTAGTAGGTTTATAGACTATTAACTAAAGACTAAAACCATCCAGGGACCTATGTCAAACTTCCCTTAAAATGAGTACTCAATCGATTCAGTATTTATTGAAATCTTTACCTACCGACAAATAAACCTTACAATTTTATAAAATAGGATTAAACCTAGCTAGAACCAACACTATAATTTTGGGCAAATTATTAACTTTTAGTCCAAAATTAAACTAGTTATACAGACATGATATATTCAGCTACTTTACTTTTACACACTTGAGATTTGTATCAATAGTGAATAAAGATTTTTATGGCTACACAACAGGATACATGGATATGTGCACTTTAATAAAATCATCCTTGTTTTCTGAAACTCAATATTAGCAAAATTAATGTAAATACTACTTGTCTGTAGTCAAATATTTGATGTCTTCCTATTTTGAAAAAAGTCATAAAATAAGGAGAGTTCTTCAGCAATTTTAATAATTTCATGGTTTTGATGATTTATGGATTTTAAATTGGCCCAATTTATGCCTTCATATTCTTATTAGACAAGTATAATACCCATATTCCATGATTGAAATTGACTTAATTTTTCTAAAATCTGTCCCTGTTTTCAGATAACATTTTGATATTTGGGTAAATAAGAAAAATATATGTCTGGAAGCACACTATTTGCTCCTTGTATTTGCAATTTTATGTCTATCTAGCTAGCTATCTGGCTATCTTACAATCTATCTATCTATATAACTATGGATAACAGGATCTCTATTAGTTTTTATCTGTTTATCTGCTTATTTTCTATCTTTCTATTCCACTGTAAAACTATTTACTTTGGTGAAATGAGAATTTTTATAAAAATTTAATATTCAAGTTTATTTTTAAACATAAGAATGTTTAAAAAGCCTTGTTTACGGAAATGTCACATAAGTACCCATATTTGGTTTGTTGTCTCTCATGTTCTCTCTGTTCCCGCCATTAATTCTAAACATTAACGCGGCATTTACGCTCACTTGTATAAACATAAAAAAATACTGTTTATTATGAGAGATAATTTACTGTATATCCATTTTTAACTACTTCCCTTTAACAATTTTCAGTGACAAACAAATCAAACATTAAGCATTAAAAAAAATAATCTTCTTGTTATTATTGTCCTTTATCATCACTATTAAACATGAATTTCAGGATATGTGTTGACATTTTAGATGATGGCTCTCCCAAAATACAGTTGTGGATTCATTTATCTCACTAATTTACGCTCACTAGTACTAACAACATTAGCGCGGCATTTACGCTCACTGGCCCATGAATAAAATGCGCAAAATCACAATAACAAGTGTATGTTCAATAGATGTATTACTGTTAGACTAGTCAATGTGTTAAAGGTTGTAAATTTACTGAATAACTCGTGCATGTCAGTTGGTCAATATAAATTGTTTCATTAAGGGCATAAAAGTAAGACACCTGTCGTGTATGTGTAGGCTGGAATTAGGTGAATGCAGTCCTGTTGATGAATCAACAAAAACAGGATGTTATTATTTTCACATTCCAGTTCAATATAAAATACAACAACAACAAACTTAATTAAATACTATCAAAAGTTGCTCTGAAGTTCACTCTGTTAGGCACATGCAAGCTATTTAAATTAGTGTTGTACATGAAGTTTCTTAAGTTATAATACTACATAGAATCTTGCATATTTTAAAATTGTACTAACCTGATACCATGCTGTCATACTACCTTAATATTTTTTATGAAACCTGTATGTGTATGTTGCTAAATTAAAAGTCTAGATAATAGGATAATAAACCAGCAACAAGCAGGTATAAAGACAAAACAGTATGGAAATTATTCAAAATTTGCAAACCAATTTTACAGAGAAACAAAAATGCAAATGAAGTGTATACCCCCCCTCTCTATTTTTTTACCCTTGAAAAATATTTGTTAACAATGGATGATAGGTGCACAAAAAGCTTACAGAAATGAAAAACCTTTCCTAAACCTTTTTTTGGTCTTGAAATTTGCCATCAAATCCAACATTCAAAGTAGCTAAAAAGTATTTACTTTGCAAAAATAGTTCCCATAAAAAATTTCAATCAAGGGATCTAGAAAAAAAGTTAGTGAATAAATAATCACATGAATTTAGATTTACTTGTCTGTGTATTTATTCATCTCTTTATTGATCTATCAATCTATTTTCTCTCTATTAATCCCTTTATCAATCTACCTATCTCTAATTTCCTAAATTATTAATTTTCTGTCCATACATTCTATATAATATTAATTCTAAACCTCTTTGGAAACATTGAAGTTTTGAAGCCGGCATATTTTATGGTGTTTATAGAAGGTTCATCCTATAGTTGTGTAATACTATAGTATGATAATAAAAATTAAGATATAGCTATCTTGTTAATATAGTGTCACAAAACTGCAATTCATTTACTCTAGGAATGACCGTTAAGAAGATAAACATATGCAACCTTAAATGATGTTAACATGCAAAGATAGTTACTTGCTATCTTGGTACTCAGCTAGTTTGCTTTTGAACTATCTTTATATGAATTTTGGTATCCATTTGTATATCTTTGTGTTTTTCTTACTTTAGAAATGAAAATATCCATATGATCCACAAAAGTGCTAAATAAGTCGATTGTTTGCTTTTTATCTTTCTTTGACCTAAATCGTACAGATATACGATGTTTTCTTATAAATTCGTTAAAGTCCTTTTTTATTTCTATAACTACTCAAAAAATATTTATCTGCTGAGTAAAATTTGAAATTTATTTGTTCAATATTTCTGAAGTTATTTAACATCTTATTTAGACATTTATGTTACTTTTTCTATTTCTTGGGGGGCCATCATTTAGTAATGGGATTCAGGGATGGGATAATGGATAATTTTACTTCTAATTTTGTGAAATTTTTAGTTTCAATATGTTGTGAGTGATGTATTTTTTTCTTATGCTATTGTCCCTTCCCTCACTGAAGTTGCTTGCGTGATATAAAATGATGGTTAATAATTATATACTCATTGTGGCCACATTAGATAGGTAGATAGACATATTAGATAGACAGATAAATAGTCATATTAGATAGACAGATAAATAGATAAATCACAGGTCTATCGAACTTTCCAAAATAGACAATCTATCTATCAATTTATGAGACTAGCAATTTAATGATCTATCTATCTATGATTTAATTCAATGATCTATCTGATATCTATCTATGATTTAATTCAATGATCTATATATCTATGAATTTATTTGAGGATCTATGTCCAATGATCTATCTATCTATGAGTTTATTCAATGATCTATCTATCTATGAATTTATTCAATGAGATATCTATCTATGAGTTTATTCAATGAAATATCTATCTATATATTTATTCAATGATCTATCTATCTATGATTTATTTCAATGATCTATTTATCTATGATTTATTTCAATGATCTATCTATCTATGATTTTATCTAATGATCTATCTATCTATAAATTGCATGTTAGTAATTATGCTAATTGTGGCCAAAGACTTGGCCTCAAAAACATTCCCTTGGTTCCAAAGTTAAAACAGAATGACAGCATAGAAGTATGTTTGTCCATATTATAATTCCACTGTCATGCTATGACATTGTTTAGCTATAAAACCCAACTTTCCTGAAAAATGTGATAACATGATGATCAAAAATAGATTAGGTTAAAGATCAAAGTAGAAATTGAATGAAAAATAGAATGTAGGAAATAAATTGTTAAGAGTTAGAAAGAAAATGAAAAGAGAATAGGTTTGGAAAAGATACAAGGAAAAAAAGAAAACTCTTTATACTAAAGTAACAGGATGTCTGTTTGTCTTTGTGTTTGTACCGAAGGATCTCGCTAACCGATGAACCGATCGGGTTTTACCTTAACAGGGTAGCTTCTCATAGGTCCTGGGAAGTTTTATAAAAGTAAATATAAAAATAGAGGGGGCATCACATCCCAAAAAAAAAAATTCCGCCCCCCCAAAAAAGTATTTTTTTTACTTAGGTTTTCAATTTCGACTCTCCCTTCCTTGAGTGCCCCTAGAGGCCTCTAGGGGCGTAGCCGCTAGTAGGATAATATTTAAGTTAGTCCATAAATAGAACTAACACATCTAAGTAAGCAACAAAATCTATAATTTTACCATTGAATATTTTTATTTTAAACGTGACAGAACAATTCTGTTTGTGTGACATTGGTCTAAATTTTTTTGAAGAGCAAAGCTTTTGTATACTTTTATTATTCTATTGGAACGTTCTTTCGTACATTTGTGAACCTTATAGTCCAAATCTTACATAATTGTTATTCCAAATGACATGCTATAATTTTACACCATAAAAATAAGAATATATAACTCTTGAGACATAAGTGACTTTTTTGTGCATTTTTCTATGGTATTTAACTTTGATTGTATTTTTTCATATGATTATTGCCAGGTATAACATTAATTCTGTTTATTTTTGTTCTTGTTACCCTTGCAACGTCCTTGCATAAAAATTAGCATTGATTTCTTTTAAATATATATTTGCAAATTTGGTACATATGTCTTTTTACAAAGAGACATGGAGATAGATATAAAGAGAAAGAGCGAGAGAGAGAGAGAGAGAGAGAGCGCCAGATATATATGGAGAGAGAAGGAGAATGAGAGAGAAAGAGAAAAAAAGAGAGATAGAAAAAGAGCGAATGAAAGAAGAAAAGAGATAATGAAGAGAGAGAGAGAGAGCAAAATTGAAATAAAAAGAAAGAATGAGAAATAAATTGACAGCAAGAAGTCTGGCAAGGCTAATAGAACAAATGATAAACAAAATGTTACTTAAGTATAAGGTCTATAGAGTAGTTTCTCTGTTATAATTGTGTGTCAGTCTTCATAATATAGCAACTGCGCTGCAAAAAATATACAGCAGCATTTCATGTGTAAAAATATTCGCAAAATTCACACACTCAAATATATTTCTATGGTCCTACAGTGACAGCAATAGGACAGGATAACAGGTTGTAGTTATACTGTCACACGATGGTATTAAACATCTATTGAAACCGACTTTGCTATTTTCTTGAAATGTGATTCTTAAAATCATTAAGAAAACACGTTATGACAGTTCATTAGAAGCCTAGCATAGACTAATATGCTTATGTATTTTTATACAATTCGAGAAATCTTTAAATGCAATAAAATATTTCATTCTAGATGTCATTGACTTTATGTTGGTTTTATATCTATCTATTTGTTCATAATTCTATCAATTTATAGGGTAGTCTTTGAAAAATCAAAATAAAATAATTGCCATTTAATTAAGTTTTTTGAAAAAATTTAAGTTGGTAATAATTTGACCAAAACCTTGGATTTAAATTTTGTGAAGATTTAAAAAATTAACCACAACATTTTAGCAATAAAAATTCTTAAACTGCAATAATAAGTACTAAGTAGTAACCTTTAGTCTTTAGTATTTTATCTTAATGCTAGTAGCTTTGACCTTAGTCTCTTAGTATGAACCAATATTATATTTGATTTTGTTTTATAGGAAAACAAATAGAAGTCTATATTTTTATTTTTACCCTTTTATCTTAGAAAAAATCGACCAACCCTTCTGCAAAATAGCCTAAAGTCTGTTGAGGAGTAGACCAAAGAATTCCTAAAATGTAGACTAACCGATTCAATATCTATTTTTAGTAGCGAAGCTACTCTATAATTTGAAATGTCCGTCTGTATGTCTGTCTGTCTGAAACGTTTTGGGGGAAACGTGATTTTTTCAGCTCCTACAAAAGATAGAAGGCTGACTTTTTTTGTCAACATTCCCATCATTATGTAGCATAATTAAGTATAAAACACCGTTAGCGGTCGGACTGCTTTTAAGCAGCTTTTTAGCCGTTTTTAATTTTCAAAACTGATTTTCTTGGCACCTGTAAATGAGAGAAGGCTGAAACTTCTTGTCAACAATCTTATTGATATGAAGCATTATTAAGTATAAAACATCAATAGCGGTCAGACTGCTTTAAAGCAGCTTTTTAGCCGCTTTTATTTTTCAAAACTGATTTGCTCGGCTCCTGTAAAAGATATAAGGCTAAAAATTCTTGTCAACATTCCTATCAATATGGAGCATAGTTAAGTAAGAAACATCAATAGCGGTCGAACTGCTTTTAAGCAGCTTAGAGCCGCTTTTATTTTTTAAAACTGATTTTCTCGGCTTTTGTAAAAGATAGAAGGATAAAACTTATTGTCAACATTCCCAACAATATGAAGCATAATTAAGTATTTATCATCAATAGCGGCCAGACTGCTTCTAAACAGCTCTTTAACCGCTTTTACTTTTTGCAACATATTTTCTCGGCTCCTACAAAAAATACACAACTGAAACTTGCCAATATTACTGACTTTATGCCCCATACTTAGGTATGAAAAATTATTGGTAGTCTGATTGCTTTTAAGGTGCTTTCTTTTTAAAACTTTCAGATATAAACCTTAATTTTTCAAAGTTTCGTGATTTTAAGTTTTTGCATATTTATTTGCATATATATCTCTTTCTTTTCTTTGTTATGGAAACAGTTAATCAGCTCTATCAATTACTTTGTCTGTTTGTCTTTTTTATTATAGATTTTGTGCTTCGCTACTTATGGATGTTGTCATCCTTGTTCCATTTATATTTTTTCCATTAACTTGACCATATCTAGTTTAGAAGTCCATAATCTTTTTAGTAGCGAAGCTACTCTATAATTCACTTTGTCCGTCCGTCCGTCAGTCAGTCAGTCAGTCAGTCAGTCAGTCCGTCCGTAACGCTATGGGGGAAATGGGATTTACTCAGTTCCTATAAAAGTTAGAATGCTGAAATTTTTTGACAACATTCCCATTATTAAGGAGCACAATTGACTTTAAAACATCATTTGCGGTCGGGCCGATTTTTAGCAGGTTTTAGGCTATTTTTATATTTTTCACATTTTTCTCCATATCTTCAGTGTTTATGGTCCGATTTTCAAAATTTTTTCAGTTACAGATATCAAAATTAAATTTCCTGTCGTTTAAAGAAACAATCACGAAGGCCAGACTGCCTTTTTAGCAGGTTTTAGGCTATTTTTATATTTTTCACATTTTTCTCCATATCTTCAGTGTATGGTCCGATTTTCAAAATTTTTTCAGTTATAGATATCAAAATTAAATTTCCCGTCTTTTAAAGAAGACAACCATGACGGCCAGACTGCCTTTTCAGCAGGTTTTAGGCTGTTTTTTTTTATATTTTTAATATTGTTCTCCATATCTTCAGTGTTTATAGTCCGATTTTCAAAGTTTTTTCAGTTGTAGATTTCAAAATTAAATTTCCCGTCTTTAAAGGAAATAACCATGACGGCCAGACTGCCTTTTTGGCAGGTTTTAGGCTATTTATAAATATATTTAACACTTTTTTCTATATCTTCAGTGTATATGGTCCGATTTTCCAAATTTTTGAAGTTTTTAAGGATTTAAAAATTAAATTTTTTGTCGTTTTAAGAAAACAACCATGGCGGCCAGACTGCCTTTTATCAGGTTTTTGGCTATTTTTATATGTTTTACATATTTCTCAAGATCTTAGTTTATTTTGATCCAATTTTCAAACTTTTATGGGATATCAGTATCAAAATAATTTTTCCCATTGTTATGAGCATCTTTAATATAATTTACTTTGACCATCGTCATCATACAAAATAAAACAAGGTTTCATATTTATTTTATCCAATAAATCTATTCTTGATTTTAGTAAAAACCTTTTAAATCTACCTGTACGTATTCCCATCTTCGATTTTTTGTGCTTCGCTACTTATGGATGTTGTCATCCTTGTTTATATTTTTTATTGAAACAGATGACATAATTTATAATTTTATTTCCCAATAAGTTGTAAATCAATTGCTTAAATTGATATTTATCTTTTCTAATTCCTCTTTTTTAAAGGCGAAGCTTTTCTATAATTAGAGTCGGTAGCAATTCTATAATCGTAACCAAAAAGTCCGTACGTTCATTTTAAACATGTTCATTTTTAATCTTTTAAACAACAAATCATCTGATGTTTAAATACTTATTCCTATAACAACAAAGTACAATGTTATAAACGAAAAATCACTAAAAATTTAAATAGTATCCTCTATTTAAGCAGTTGTTAAACAAATTTACTTGCAATTTTGATTCGACTTTTATACATTTATGTTCTAATTATTTAGTTATGACACTCTACAAGTGTTAATGTCGTTTGTCCTAGTGTTTCAGAGCTTCGCTTTTATAAATGTTGTCATCCTTGTTTCCCAAGTATCCACCTATCTATTTGATAGTGAAAACATAACCAAAATTTTATTCATGTTAAGACATCATAGGGTATAATCATTATAGGTGATTACAAAAGAAAAGAAAAAAAGATAGATAAATAGAGAGAAATAGATAGATGGATGAATGGTTGGAAAATAGAGAAATGGAATTAGAGGCATGCAACAATATTTTTTGTTTAATTTGGCCAGGGGAGTGGATACACCCCTTATAGCCCCTTTTGCATGCCTCTGGATGAAATAGGTAAAAATAAACAAGTAAAGGATATGGGGGAAAGAGATATAAAATCTATAATCCCTATATCCATCTATCAATTCATCTATTATTACGTTAGTACTAGTAGCATGACAATATAAGTTTAACAATTTAATTTGAATATAATTTACATATTGGAAGAAAGAGAAAACAAGAGAGAGAAAGAAAAGGCAAAAAGAGAGAGAAATTGAAAGAAAGAAAATTTCCATAATTTCTCTATATCCTTATATGCTTAAATAAAAACAACTCATCTTATGGCGATTCCTAAAGATTATTAGTCATAGTAGTGTAACAACACGCTCAGGCTGTAATTCTATGGTCATACTCATAATCATACAACCATAGGAGTGGTCCAAGTTTTGAGTTAAGGATATATAGAAGAGAAGCCGACAGACACTTGTTAACAAGGACATCTATCTCTCAAAAAGTTTAGCAATAACAAAACTTACCAAATTTGTATGAAATGGATGGAAATAAAAGGAGCATTAAGATTTTGAAAATCTTTAGTGAATGTATGTATATATTGATCATATGAATTTAGGGGTATAGTCCCTTTTGTGGCAACGCACCTTAAGGGTCGATTCTTCGTATTATTCACAGTAGCTTTTTTTCTATTTCTAGCCCCTGCGGGGCCAATTGCCTAACCCTCTGGGGCAATCATCTAACCCAATATAACCTAACCTAAATTGACCTATAAAAAGCCATTTTAAATTACTACGAATCGCCCCTTAAGGTGCGTTGCTACGAAAGGGACTATTCCCGAATTTAGTTACATAAGAGCTTTCCTTTACTATTAAGGACAATAAGATTATAATTGTAAGTCTGACAAAATATAACTTACCAGCGGCTCCGCCCCTAGGGGACTCTTTGGGTACAGGGAATTTTCATTTCAGTTTTAAAAGAAAAGTAAAAAGGGATGGTTTTTCCAGGGACGATTGCTCCTAGGAGGGTGAACGTATTCCTTCACAGGACCTGCATTAAGCTTCACTGTAATGTAGATTCATATAAAAGCTTTTCTAATTAAAGTGAAAAAAGGCAGAATTTAACATTTTAATATAGGTATAAAATTATTTATTGTAAAAAAATAAAATAATAATTTTGTAAAAAATATTGATTTACATCTCAGAAAACTGTTCATGGTCATATTTATTACTTGGCCATTTTTTGATGTAATTAACCTAGAAAAAATCTTTATTAGGCCGTAAATTTAATCCGTGTTTTTCTTATTAAGAAATCTTTAAACATTTGGTAAAGATTTCCACAGTTATTTTATATCTGAATGGACAGTAGGATTTCTAGGTTAAACTACCCAGCCTCTTCGCTGTTATATTATTTTTCATAATTGGCTATAAAAATTAACAAGGTTCTTTTTTATTTCACTTATAGTGCAATAATTTTATTATATAATCCAACTTGTAGAAAACAAGGATAACAGCATCCAAAAAAGCGAAGCTTGATAAATCTCAAGGTCAGACAAACGAACATAAGCAAATATATTATATATGTAAATATATCTTATTATTTAAAGTAGTAAGGGTTTTTTTTTGTCTGTAGCTTTCGATTTCGATAACAATTGGACTGATCTAAATCTCCTTTTTAGAGAAGGGTCACACATGTCCAGGGATGGTTTTAGGCTATTTTATTTTTAGATTTATGCCTTTGGATGGTTTTAGGCTATTTTGCCCCTTTTTACTTGCTCGACTCCTTTGAATAGAGAGACCTTAGAAGCTAGGGGCGCAGCCAATAGTATATAGAAAAGGCACATGGAAAGATATTTAATTATCATGTAATTGATATATGATAGCTGGGTAGTTTTAGGGGAAGATACACATATAAATATATTAGATGTAATAACATGAATAAAGTTTTGTCAATTTTTTTTTGTTGAAATAGGTATATAGAGATAGATAGATATATTACTAGGTAGATAGGAGGCTAGATAATATGAAGATGTGATAACATGCATAAGATTAAGGCAAAGCGGTGAAAATTGACATTGAAGTTTCCCCTATCAAAATTTCATCCACACGAACAAGTATTCTCATAAACAAGAAAACAAATTTTAAAGAATAATTATGCCCATAAGTAGCGAGGCAATAAAGGAGTAAACTTGAAAGGATATAATTTTGAAGGGAAAGAAAAAGGTAAAAAGATTAAATTAACTACCAGTGTCCTTTAATTCAGTAATTTTATTATGTATTTATGTTGTTTATAGTCAAATAAACAGTAATTCGCTTGGCAGTTGAAAAGATTAGGGGGGGGGGGGAAGTAGATGATTTAATTCACATTTTAATCGATCATTTAAATCGCTGCATATTTATCCATCCATGCCACTGTGTGTGTGTGTGTGCTTGTTTTTATGAATGTCAAAACTGAAAGATATGGAAATTACATAATAATTCATAAGTTCACCAAGTATAAAGCCATATTTGATTTGAATGGGGGTATAATAGTCAACAAAAAAGTGGCAGTCGATTTGATTTTTAGAAAAAAAATACCATAGGGCTCGGCAGTAACGTTTTTACTTCAACTTGGCTTTGACAAAGAATCTGCTGCGTCTAAACACAAAAATGCTTACCAGTCTTGGCTTTTACTGTGTCTGTTGCTTATTGCAAAACGGCTAATTACGGCTGCCAACTTTGAACTCTATTATTTTATCTGTTTTTAAAACAAATACACCTTTTCGTTTTAAAATTAGAAAATTATTAAATTATCAACCTAAAATATCTAAATATCGATTTTAAAGTAGATTCATCTTTCAATTATATCCATCTCTATATTGAATTTTTGAAGAAAAAAATCATGTATGGTATCGTATTATAGACAATTGTTCAAAACTTTTCAATCCCATTTTTGTTAATCCGGGCAATCTTAGTATTAATCCTATTTTACAATCTTTCTATAATACGATGCGATAAACAACTATTCCCTATTTAATCCAATTAAACCCTAACATCTTTGACTATGCTGTTCAAATATTTATTTTTCAGAACATGTATATCCATTTTTGGAGCTTTAGACTTCCTTTTACTCTATATCAATAAACTTTATAATAAATCACACAATCAGTCACTCACACACACACTCACACACACTCTCACACACAAACACAAACACATACAAATTCCAAATACAATGATATGATATTCAAAGAGCTGGAAAAAAGCTGAGAAGATACCCAAATTTGGAGCAAACATACATAGATAGATAGATAGTTGGACGGATAGCAAGATAGAAAGAATAGGTATCCAAAAATGGATTTTTTTTTCTATAATCAAAGCAACACTAAAATTGATAGGCATATATATTAAATACAACAATATATTTCAAATCTTTTCATGCCAAGCATCCCTATAATTCACTTTTCGTCTTTTCGTTAGTTTGTAATGCTATGGGAGAGATTTTCTCGGCTGCTAATTGAGATAGAAAGAGGAAATTTTCCGTGAAGATTCACATGATCTATGTTTTTTTTCGTCTGTCTGTCGATCATGCAAAAAAGACAAATTACAATACTAAAGGTTTTCGTGATTTTCTTTGATTAATTTGATTTAATTACAACTAGTTTTTCGATGTCAAATGTAGTTATTGGGTTGGTTTCGTAACTTCATCAGAGGTAAAATTTAATCATTGGCGTTTCCCAGTACCCTTTTTATATTGAAATAAAATCCTATAATAAAAACTATATATTCATGCCAATTAAATAGCTACAGAGATGGATATAAAGACAGATAAATTTATGAATTTAGACAACTGAACTTGAAAAAGCAGGATTTGATACTATTTCCAGGGATTCGAACTCGACACTCCTATGACAACACTGGATAGTATTACAAGGTCTAATGTTGAATTTTACAAGGACAACATATTATATACAAACACCTCCTAATATACTTCATATATATATTTATACAAAGCAGTTAAAACTTTACAAAAAATATATATACTATAAGTAAGTAACATTTTTACTTTCAATATGAATTTTATCTACATTTTTTATGATTTATATTAGGGAAATTAAGTTACAGATATCAAACACTTTGATTGCGAGGCCTTTTCTAAAAGTCTTTAATAAAATAGTTGTAATATTCCACACTTATTATGACACTCGCCTGGTATTGTAGTTATAACAGTACAATAGCACGTAAAAAAGCATATTTAAAATTTCGCTGTTTTGTTTCCCCACCCCCTAAACAAGCCTACTACAAATTAGGTTGTGTTTGAGCAAGCATAAGAAAGGCTGCCAAAAAAATATACCAAAAATAGCAACACCAAGTTACACCTTTACACACAAAAACCACTCAAACATGCACACACAGACAAAACACACACACACATTATATATAGATACCTATATCAAATTTGTTATATTTTTATATTTGTTCATTAAGATTCCTAGACATTCATAATATTTGAATTACAAATTTTGTGCCGAATTTATTATTAATATAAAAATAACATAACAGCAAAAACAGGCGAAGCACAAGTTGTTCTCCGTCCAGTGGCGGCCATTCACCGCCGTTCCACGCCGAAACTGCTAGCACTGCCTCATCTACAAATACGGCCGATAATTTCGGCGGTGGCGGTAACCATTATGAGGACTGTGGAGTGTCAGTAATTTCCGATGATTGTGATTTTACGTCACTAGAAGGCGATGGTAGACACAGCCGCCGATCAAGATCCCTATCCCATTTATCTATATCACCCCCGCCGGTGGCTGCCTACAGACGCCGCAGGAAATCTCCACCGTTTTTGGCTGACCGCGAAGAGTACGGAATTCTAGATGAAAATGACCATTATAGTGATAACAGTGATTTTTCCCAACAAAATAGCCACAATCGGCGGTATCACGGAGTTACATTCGCCAAGCCAGCCACCATTATTGCCGCCTCTACCAACAGCAATATGGTGCAAAAAATGGCGCGACAGTCGAAGAAGAAAAACAAAGATGGCGGAGCCAACTCAAATTACTCCCGCATTTATTCTTCACAACAGCAACAAAAGCTGGCAGAGAATGCTGCTGCAGGCGTTAGTAAAAATACTGGTGGAATTGTTGGAGGGAGACAGTTTGACTTCAGAGCTAAATTTTCAGGTAAGAACTTTTTTTCTTAAAAAATGTATCTTTTTTTTGAATTTTTTTTCTAGTCTTTTTGTCACAATACTCCCAGTGGATATGTTTTTTTTCTCAGCCATGTAGACTGCTGTGTAAAGATTTGTAAATGTAAAGATTTATATGATCACTAAGCATCTATACTACACCTCATTATGGTTGCCTTCTTGGCTGTGCTACTTACTTTTTTATTTTTGAGCTTAGCTACTAATGCATGTTGTTAACCCTGTTTCAAATTATTGTACAGAAGTAAATTGCAGTAAAAATACCGTATTAAAAAAGCATAAGTCATACAAGAGTCCAAAAATTCATTGAATTCCAACATATGCCTGCCTACACGTGCACAGGGTTTTGCCAGGGGGGGGGGGGGAAGGTGTAACCAATTTTTACCATCCCATGATTATCACACCAACTTTAAAATAAAAAACGGGGCTTAAGGAAACAATTTTAGTGAAATTCTAAGAGGGGGGGGGGGGGAGTGGGGTGTTTCTTCATTCTCATGCACGTACCTCGACATATGTATGTAGTAATAAAATATGAAAATCACGGTACATAATAAAATTTATCTTTTTAATTGGACGATTTCTTTTTATGTTTTTCTTTAATTTTGATTTCTCTTTCGGGTTATGCAACTTGTGGCCTAGCCTCTAGCCTTCATTCACAGGGTTTAAGCGAAACTTACCGCCTTAATGTCTCATCAGGCAACAATTTCAAGAAAAACAAGCTTAAATGACATTAAAAATGAACGACCATTTATGAAAGAAGGCCTACCATCAACTTATTATAGTAATTTTTTCGCTACTACTTGATATAATATGCCTTGTTGCTTGCATAACACGTCTAAAGCATATCAAAATTTAAAGCTATATAAAAAGTATAAAAGGCGAGTAATATTAAAGCGTATAGCCCTAAAACGGTTCGGCCTTCTTTATTAAATTATATTTATAAGAAAATAAAAGAAAGTTAAAAACGAAAAGAAATGATATAGGGAGAAAAGAGATCGAGAAAGAAAAAGTAGATAGAAATAAAAGAAGGATAGAGAGAATAGGAATGAGAAAGAAAGATACATAATTGAGAGACAGAGAGAGAGAGAAAGAGAGAGTGAGAAATAATATTTAAAAAAAACATTAACCAATAAGAAAAAGATAAAAGAAGAAAAAAAAGAGAAAGGGAGGGACAGACAGAATAAGACAAACATAGAGATAGATAGATAGAGTAGAACAAGATCAACGAACCATTAGCCTAGGCTAAGTGTTACTGCACGATCTTTAGTCATCTATCTATCTATAATATATATCCATATAGCCAACTATCTATCTATCCATAATATGAGCAAGCAATATTATTCGTAAAATCTATTTATTCACTACAAACTGTAGCATTTGTTGCCATATTCTACCAAATAGCACAAAACCTACTCTGGATAATGTCTGTCTTGCTAATTAATTATCTTTCTATTATCATACTATCTAGTCATCTACATATCTTTCACTCTATTTGTATCTCTATCTATCTACCTAACTATCTATCTATTAGTCTATCTATCTACCTAAATATCTATCTATTAGTCTATCTATCTACCTAACTATCTATCTATTAGTCTATCTATCTACATAATTTATAATTTATCTATCTATATATCGACTATAAGTGTGTATGTCTTGATTTACAAAATATATTAGAACTACTATACTTTGACTATCTTTTCATATGTCTATTTCTCTATTTCTTTCCCTATTTGTCTGAATATCTATCTATCTATCTATCATCATTCTATAGACTATGAGTGTGTATATCCTGTTTTAAGTATATTAGAAATACCATACTTCGACTATCTTTTCATATATCTATTAAGAGATATAAGTTTTCCGGAATTGTAATGTAGGGAGTAGATTTGAAATCTGCATCAAATTTTAAGGATTTTTTTTATAAAATTCGTTTTTTGTATAATTCTTTATCTAAAAGCGGAAATACAAATTAAGTTAATTAATTTTGGCATCTGTGATTGGTGGATTTAAAAAATCTGCGCTCTGATTGGATGTCGTACATCATTCAACCAATTAGAGCGCAGGTAGTTTAAAATCCACCTATCCTATTGGTCAAAATTAATTAACTTAAAATGTATTTTCGCTTTTAGATAAAGAATTTTACAAAAAACGAATTTAATAAAAAATCCTTAAAATTTGATGCAGATTTCAAATCTACTCCCTACATTAAAATTCCGGAAAACTTATATCTCTTAATATCTATTTCTCTATTTCTTTCCCTATTTGTCTGAATATCTATCTATCTATCTGTCATCATTCTATAGACTATGAATGTGTATGTCCTGTTTTAAGTATATTAGAAATACCATACTTCGACTATCTTTTCATCTATTCATTTCTCTATTATCTTCCCTATTTTTCTAAATATCTATCTATCATCATTCTATAGACTATGAATGTGTATGTCCTGTTTTAAGTATATTAGAAATACCATACTTTGACTATATTTTCATACATCTATTTCTCTATTTCCTTCCCTATTTGTCCGAATATCTATCTATCTATCATCATTCTAAAGACTATAAGTGTGTATGTGCTGTTTTAAGTATATTAGAAATACCATACTTCGACTATCTTTTTATCTATCTATTTGTCTTAATACCTATCTACATATCTATCTATATGTGTGTGTGCATCTTTTGTTTTACTAAATATATTAGAACTACCATACTTCGACTATCTTATCATCTGATCTAACTATTCCTCTATTTCTTTCCTTATTTGTCTGATTTTCTATCTATCTATCTATCTATATGTGTGTGTGCATCTTTTGTTTTACTAAATATATTAGAACTACCATACTTCGACTATCTTATCATCTGATCTAACTATTCCTCTATTTCTTTCCTTATTTGTCTGATTTTCTATCTATCTATCTATATGTGTGTGCATGTCTTGTTTTGCTAAATATATTAGCACGAATTTGTTTTAAACACAACAAACAACATACAACACCTAAATAGATTGATACACAGATCTAAAGATAGTATAGATACATAGACAGATAAAAGAAATATTTAAAGATATGATAGATAGATACACAAAATTATGGATATATATGAATAGATAGATAGATTTAAAGATAGGATAGATATGTTTAAACATTAATAGATACAAAGGTAGATGGATAAATAGATGGATGGATGGATAGAAATAAGAATGGATAAGTAGATGGATGGATGGATAGAAATATGAATGGATAAGTAGATGGAATGAAAGATAGATAATAGGATGGGTTGATGGAGTTATAGATAGATGTATGGATATATAGATATATAGATGGTTAGATAGAAAAAATGATGGATAAATAGATGGAAGGAAAGATAAATGGTAGGATGGATAGATGGAAAAATAATTGTATTAAAACCCTATTGCAGTTACCCTATTAATGAGAATTTTTGTTTAAAAAATTATGTTTAAAAAATTGATAAACATATGAATAGAAAGATCAAAACAAAATAATGTAGATAGCTAGATGAATAGTATGATAGATGGATAATTGTCGGAGAGTAATTAATTAAAAATTCAACAGCGCATGAAGTTTTAAACTTAAGATTTATTAATGAGTCTTTAAAGATATATAATATATATGTATGTATATATGTACAATGTATATTTGGAAAGCTTATACTAAAACGTAGATAATTGTGATTTAAATTGAAATAAGATCATTATCTCATTGACCCCCTTTCTCATTCTATATATCTTTTTTCTTCCTTTCTCTATCTGCCTCTCTTTTTTACTAATTTTTATCTTTTTTCAGGCTCTACTACAAATAACTCTCACCAACATACCAGCAGCCAATTCCAGCCGCCAAACCGACGGCTGGACTTTATCCTTGACGACTACCCGCCAAAATCGGCCGCTGATTACCATCACAACTACCCGCCAAAAACGGCAGAATGCACTCAATGTCACGGAACTGGCAAATTAACGGCAACATCAGTTCCCAGCCTGCCGTTTGATGTTAATATCAACGGTGAAAACGGTCCAGATTCACTTGCATCTACCATAAATTCTGAGGAATTACTAAACGGCGGTAAAAATCGCCGTTCAAACAGTTGTGATAGACTGTCAATATACAAGGACAATTCAAGCGAATCAAAATCGGCGGGTTCAAAGATAAGTCTGCTTAAGCGGCCAAGTTTTAAGGACAGGTTTACGTTGAATCACAACAGCAACTCGCACAACAGTGATAATAATCCAAACAATAACGGTGGAAGAAAACACTCGTTAAAGAACCCGTTATCTATATCAAATAAAATTGCCGGTATCGTCGGAACCGGCACAAAAATATTACGCCGACACACGACATACATCCGAAATCCGTCAACGGCTAGTTTATCGCACCGCTTGAAGAACGATCAATTTACGCCAAACATCGGCGGTTCAAACAGTGACAAAAATGTTGACTTAGATGCAGATAGCTTGAGAGGAACTGTGGGCGGCAAAGGCGTGTTTTCAGCGGCGGTAAACGGCGGTTCCAGCACGAGTGGACATGTTCATTCTTGGATTAGAAACCAGGTTAGTAAAATGAATTAGATAGATAGATAGGTACATGATAGGAAATTTTAATTAGAAATTAAAAAAATCTTATAATTTGGAATATAGTGTGATGTTATACCTGGAGTGATGTCACATTACGTCATATGAACATCAATGAACAGTTGTAGTTTGTTTTAACTTATGTAAGGTTGATGGATACATTTTTGGTAAAATATTTTAAAGATAGATTTATTACACTAGATAGTCAATCAGACACATTAATATATCCAACTTAGTAATACATTTCCATTATGTCTTCAAAACCAATTAATATCCGCTGGATTAGAACCAAACTGAAAAATCGTGTATCGTATAGTCAAATTATATCCAGTTTTATACGAATGTAAAAATGTACAATCATAATATTAAAACCATTTTTAGCCCGTGCCTTCGGCATATCGGGGCTAACAAAACAAGTTTTAATCTTTAATCCTCGGAAAGCTGTTTTAAATACGATGCGATAAATAACTAGAAGACAAAGATATTATTTTCAACATTATAATTTCCCCTATCAAAGCTTTATCCTAAGAAATTTAACAGTTTAAACTAGATTTTCTAAAATTTGTTATTTAAAATCTGCAGAATTCACAGAGGAAGAGGGGACAATGTGCTGTCTATACTAGTCCCAAAGGATTAATTGTTTCAACCACTAATTTTACGCTACAGCAGGGATAATTTTTATGTATCATTATAGGGGATGTACATCAATGTATCGGTCATTGTCTTATCCCTTTAGATCCCTTTGATAAATATCAAAATAATTTTAAAGTACATACGACCAATAAAAGAGAAATTTTAGAAAAGAGAAAACCATAAAAAATGTCTCAAATGTTATTCGCCAATTTTTAGTATCATTTTAACCACAAAAAAAAGGAAAATTGAAGATATACAGAACACTAGATAGATAGAAAAAAGAAGTTTTAACATTTTTCTTTTATAGCATATGGACTAAAAATGAACCTTTTAAAGATCAAAATCTATATTTGAGGCTTATTTTAGGTTAGGTTAGACTAAGTAAAGGTTAGAAGATCCCCGCAAGTATATTAAATCGTAGGTATAAGGCCTTGAAGAGTTAGAACCACCTTATGGAGGAAAAATAGTCCCCCCCACCCCCTCTTACTTTAGAGAACTTTTTAGATTAGACACACTTCGTCCTTTAAAATAGAAAGATATAAAAGATAAAAATAGGTAGATAGATACAATTTCCAAGTGAAATCTTTCATGAAAAAATATTTGCCATTTATCTTATCAAAATCACAGAGATATGGAGACAAAATGGCAGTTTCCAACGTCAATATGTAGAAGTATAACAGCACAGAAGCAGGCGAATATGTACTTTAGTTCTACTGTCACACTGTGGTATGATGATACAGGAATCGTCAGAAAAACCACAAACATTGATCTCTAGATGTTCTTTTTCACTCCTTTTCTTCCTTTGTCTCTCTTTTTATAATTTCATTTTCGACTTTCTCTTTCTTTCAGCTGATGTTTCTTTTTTCTTTTTAATGCTTCATTATATAATCTTTTTTTTCTGTTTTAACTTATCTTTTTACTCCTCTTTCTCTCCTATCTCTATCTCTATCCATTGACTAAATAGGAAAAAACCTAAAAACTTCTTTTTCTTAAGGTCTTATTTAATAAATGCATTACACAGCAATGTCCCCAAAAAGCTTATTCTAAGAATTAGTAACAATTAATATAATATATTAAAATATATTATTATTATAATATATTAAAAATAGTTTGTTCTAAACATACTATTGGAGTTTTTGAGGCTAAATATCTTTTAATAAACAAATACATATCTAATTTCATACATATATTACAAGATTAAAATCGCTTAGTATCTGCCCCATATATGAATATAGGGACGGGACAATTGGCAATTACTTGAATTTTAGAGTTCTAAGCGAAAGGTCGTGAACACCAGATTTATCAAAAAAAAAAATTTAAAATCAAGCCTGATTAATTAAAGTAATATATAACTTTATTCCTGATTATGTTCGTGTTGATTTTTTCTCCATTGAGTTTTGTCTGCTAGGAGCCTAACAAATTCAGCGGCATTCTGCGCTAATGTTAAAAAATTAAAGAATTTAAAAGTAAGCCAACATTAACAAAAGTTGCGTCAGTTTTAGTACCGAAAACTAATATGTATATTTTAGATCCATTTTTCCATCCCTTTATCCTTGGCCCCATACCCTTATAATAATACTATTAAATTATCAACGCTTTCATGTTAATATCATATGGACAAATTTGGAGTATTACCAGGTAGGGGATATTGGACTGGAAAATATGCTGGTACTCAAAATTTTATAAATATGATATCTCATTCTAGATTAAATATTTTGTTTACCATATTTAGTCTTGATTGGATTGTACAAACCTTTGTGTCTAAACTTTTCCACTAAAAATTTTAGTCTACAATTCAGGGATAGTTTTGTTCATTATATTTAGGAAATTTATATCAAATTTATCATCCATTGTCTTATACCTGAAGATTATTGAGTATTTTGAATATGGTTACATGGATAAGTCAATGTGAATTAAATTAACAGATAAATGAGCTTTCAAAGGTACTTAATGAGCATACAAATGATCTTTTCTATAGACTATGCAAAAGTAAATATCTTATTAGTTCTTATTTTTAACATGTTAAATTAGATAATTTTTTATTTAGTATATGTTTAGCATTAAAGAAGAAATAAGAAAAATAAATACCGTAATCCTTTCCCTCCCTGATTTATATGATAAGTACAAGTTTGCTGGACAAATGCCTGACAGATAAATTATACCTAATAACATTAAAAGCTGTGTCAATAGTTGTTTAATATCTTAGTATAACAGTAGAATATAATTCAGGGGTATCCGCTATTGTGCTGTTATACTGCATTAACTATATGGCCTTAGGAACGATGTTACATAAGTGATACAATAACAAATATCTTATTTAAATCACACACACGCCCTCACTTTCACTTATCTATACTATCTATTAAATTTACATATTAAGTATGATCTATCTATCTATCTAAGCCATAAAGTCATTTTTCAATAAGCGTTTATTGTTTTTTTTATAATCATCTTAATGAGATTTCCTCAAAAGTAGAAAATAAAATAATCAGTGTGATTTCTGTAATAGTGTAATGTTGACCACGACCTCCCCACCCCAAAAAATAGCTTAAAACCATAACATGAGTGATTGAAAGATTCTTTTCAAAGCAAAACCCTATAGATCCAGCGGTTGCTAAAATTTTGACAACAAACTAACGTATTTAATTCAATTTTAAACTGATGAATATATTGTAAGTTTCTAAATGATATTTTATGTAGTTTATTTTTTAACCGCTAGATGTTCACTTTTTATTCTTTAAAATTACATTAGATAGCTAAAAACAATTCAATTAACTTTACTAAACTTATTACATGATTAGTTTGCTATAAATAACATATATGACAAATCCAAAATAATAAAAATGTAATTTTATTTGCAAGTAGGTAACTTTCACAGTAAATATAGTACTTATAATAGTGATCTAATATTAGGGAATAAATAGTTCCACAAGCTGGTTATTTCCATTTATATATTTTGCGGGGTACCAAAACCTTATCAATTTATCTATTAATGAGTTTAAAACCTTAAATTTAAAGAATCCGCAAACGAAGGGCTCGGCAGTCGCGACTAAGCTTCAAATCTAAACCCGTTTGGTTGCTATAAAGCTTTTTTTCGAAAGAAACTTAGTTATTTTAGATTTAATTAGATTAGACTTTGAGTTTATTTTTAGATTTTTTTTATGGTTAATTTCTATAGGGCTTATAGGCGGCTAGCTGCCGAGCCCTGCATAAAAGCGAAGCATGCAGTAAGACAAATGAACATACATTATTATAGCATTGTACTTTATTGTCCAGGGAATCAGCATTCAAGTCAAACATCTATCTATTATAAAAAAAATAATAGCATATTAAAAACATTTGTGTAACAAAGGTAAATGATCATCATGTTAAAATTCGACGTACGAACGAAAGATAAGGATAAGTGATAAGAAATGCATAGATAGATAACTGGATGAATAATTTCTTTACATTTCTTCATAACACTTTCATGGTTAATGCTTTTGATTTCTTGAAAAAAAAATATTTTCTTATGATATTACTTAATGGTAAATGATTTTGATTTTCACCATTTTTGCAAGGATCTGAAGGGATAGGACAATGTCCAATAAATTAATGTACATCCCCAATGATGATACACAAAATTACCTATTCTTTAGTTTAAGATTTAAACGTTTTAACACTCAACTTAATGAAGCAACCAATCACAAATCACGAAAGTCGCCAAATTTGTTAAGCCAATCAATAAATAATGTTATTATAAAACTTTGGGGACTGGTATAATAAACAGTCCATTGTCCCCTCTCTCTCCGATTTTTTAGATGAATAATTGGATAAATAGATAACTAAAAAGTTATCTATATTCGTATCATCTTTAGGGTGTTTATATGAATAGATAGATAGATAAATCAGATTTAAGGATAGATAGATATAGATATGTTGAGCGTCTAAGAAGTCATTTATATTGGTGTCATCTTTAGGGTGGTTCCTCACTTTTAAATCACAAATATTAAGTATCATACATTCCCATAAAACCACCAAAATATTTCAAGACAACGTTGAATTTTCTAAGAATAAATAGGAAATCTTAAAAAACATAATTATGAAGTGTTGCCATAGACGTCCAAGCTTTATTTTTTTGGGGGGGTAAAAAATTTTAAGTGGGGGGGGGTAATTCGTATTTGGGGGGGGTAAATTTTTTTTTTTTTAATTTGCTTGGGGGGGGGGGGGGTAATTACCCCCCTTGAAATCTGTTGGCAGGGGTAAATTTAGTTTACCCCCCCAAAATTTACCCCCGGGGTAAAATTTTTTTGGGGGGGGGTAATTTAAATTTTAATAAATATTTAGTATTAAAAATGCGGGCGAAGCGTGCAAAAAATTTTTTTATTAGAGATTTTATATTTCGGGGGGGTATTTACCCCCCCAAAATTGTTTGGGGGGTAAATACCCCCTCGTAAATGGTTGGGGGTGCCTACGGTACCCCCAAGGTAGGGGTAAATTTATATGGGGGGGGGGGGGTAATCGCCCCATTACCCCCCCTACTTAGACGTCTATGAGTGTTGCTATGCATTTTATAAGCACTTTTACTATTTTTTTGTGACAGTAAAAAAAATATAAGACACTTCTGGGATCTCCTAACCATTACCTAACCTTATTCATAAGATAAAGTAAGATGAGTATAGCTTTTAAACTAATATCTAAATTAATATCAATGTTATATTCTAAATAAATGGAATGATTTAATTAAATTTACCTTTTTTTACAACACAAATGTAAACATAAAATGATTTTCTAATAAAATCTCTCATGTTATAGGAAGCTTTTAAGAGCATTGTTAATTCATAAATGACAGAGCAAATTTGGAAATTAAGTAATAATGCAATATTTCGCAGCAGAACTTCGGCAAGTTTTAGAATCTAATATAGTATCCAAATCTATTAAATCTTACCATAGAATCCAGATTTATCCTTCTTGGATTTTTGACGGACTATCGGACAATGCAATATTAAAAAAATACAGACGTCTAACTTAGATAGGAGTCGAGAAAATCATATTTCCATAATATTATTCTATAACAGAAAAACAGACGGACAAAATATATTAGGAAACAGATTATAAAAGAGGAAAAAAGGCAGCTTTTACTAATAGATTATGTTAAAAACCAATAACAAATATCTTAAATTGATTTTGATCTGACTTTTACTTTTTTCAATAACATAATAATATTAAATAAAAAGTCACCACCCAAATCTTGTCGACTTAATACCGGTTTCTAAGGATATTTAGCACCATAGTAAGACAGTAGAAAATCTGTGGTGGCTACATTGTTAATGTCTTATCACACTGTGTCACTGATTGACTCTAGAAACTGATTAAATAATTTTTACATCCAATATTTGTCAAGATGATTTTATCAATGTAAAATGAAATTTGAGACAGTTCTAAGAATGTTTAATAACATAGTATCACTGTACAAATTGTCCCTTAGTAATGCTGCCACTGCTTTTGTGAATTAGGAATCAAAGAAATATAACAAGGACCCTATTGTCAGAATGGATATATTATTACTTGGATCTTACACCAGATATTCATGTTCGCTAATAAAGTGAAACTTGCAGCTAGCTTAAATAACAATTGCCCTTCCTACTTCCTTATCCCATCCCCTCCCCTGAACAAACTAACCAATCACGGCTTATTGAGGCCAAAAGTATCTTGGGGATCTTTATTTGAAGGTAGGGAGGGGGCAGAACAATTGCATAAAAAACCATACCAAAATGTAAATTTTCAAGTAAAATAGCTTAATACCATCCCAATCTCCTTTAAAAAAGAGAGAGCTCAATCGGTTCAGTATTAATTGAAATCTTGAGATTCAGACAAAAAATCTTTACTTTATATAATAGGATTTCACAAAGTGAAAAGGAAAGCGAACAATTGTAAAGATGCTGCACATATAAAAACTATCTTTTTGTATTTATTTTAACAGCATCTGTATTTGATTTTCATCCCATTATTTCATCGATGTTTATACGTTGTAAACAAAATTATAAAGGGACTGACAACAATTATAGAAAAAAAGTAAACTTATTTAACAATATAAGACTGCAGTTATGTTGTCATTATTTGAATATAGTGGATTGTATATTCAAAACAGGAAGCAGCTTATAGTGCCTTATAGAAAATGATGCCATACAATACAAATGACCAATGAAAAGGCCAGTTTTACCATTGGTCTATTTTTATGAGGCACTATTCAGTATACACTACAGTATACAGTATAACTTTTGTTAGGTTATTTTAGGTTAGGTTAGGTGATTGCCCCGCAGGATTAGAGCCTCCTAGGGTAAAAGCCACTGTGAAAATATGTCGAAACGCCCCTTAAGAGGTGTTGTAACGAAAGGGACTATACCCCAATACTGTTAAAGGATGTCCATACTGTCGACGTAAATATTAGGGTGTTAGCTATTTTTATATATTATTGTATACCTTAATTTTTTCAGCTTTTTCTCATTTCTGCACTGGGTTGCATGAACATAAAATTATTGCGTTATCATTGAATTTCATTGATTTGAGTAGGCAGTGAAAAGAAAAGAAAACTTTTTCATTGAGGATTCACCATTATGGTGTGTTTTTTTACCACTGTTTTTTTTTCTACCACTGAACGGTTTCTACTAGTTTTTTCTGTCTAATTAATTTTTGTCTTTTATTCATCTACAGTGCTTACTAAAAGTTTCTCTCAAATAGAAGATTAAAATGATTGGGGAAAAAGTTTGGTGCGGTAGGGGATTGTCAACATCCCCCTTAAAAATTAATATTTGAAAGACTTTGCTTCCTCTTTTTCACCCCCTAATTGTTTTTTAAAAAGTTAACTAAAGCAATGAAAGACAAATTGATGATTTCGCCTTCTGTAATTTAAAATGATTGGTGAAAAAGTTTGGATACTGCTAGTTTGAACCTTGTGGTGTGCAGTAAGGGTATCAAAATTCCATTCAAACATTAAAATTTGGAAGGCCCAATCCACTGACGGTTTAACAACCCAGTGGATAGATGTCTTGTCTGTTGGATAGATAGACGGACAGACATCCTTACTAATTAGATATTGATTATTATAAGCATTTCTGTATCTAAATATTTGTCTACTATTAAGAAAGTGAAAATTTAATTGTCATAGATGTCGAAAACAACTTTTCATAGAATTTGTTTATCCCGAAAAAGAAAGAGAGAGTTAGATTGACATTTTAGAGAGAAAAGATGAGAAATTTAGATAGATAAATAGATAAAAATTAGCCTTAATAAAAAATTGGATGTTTATCTGTTATAATCAAAACCCCAGGACATAATTCTTCTTTTAGTGAATCTTCATATAAGTCATATGCAGGTTTTTTTTCTTAGTACATCCCCTCCCTCATCTGTTAATAGCTGTCAGTCTTCTAATTTTAAGTAGTAAGGTTTTTAATGTTAGAAGCTTAAGATAAATACAGAACTAATAGTTCTTCCTTGCGGGGAAGCTTCTCATAGGTCCTGTGATGCTTTTTTGCTATTTTGTTTTAAGATTTAAGCCTTGTGTTTTATGTTTTTTTGCTTTGAAATTGATGGTCTGAGTGGATTGAACTTATCAGACAAGCTAAATAAATGTCTTGTGGGGGGGGGGGGGGGATGTTTTAGGCTATTTTCCAGACCTTCAAATAAAAAGAAGAGAAAAAGGTGGGAAAAGGAGTGAAGGAGAGGGATAAAAAAATTACATAAATATATTATTAGGTTTGGTAAATAAAGAGATAAAAAATAGAATGGGAGAAGAGAAAGAAATAGACAATTAGTTAGGATAAAAACGAGAGAAAAAAGAAAAATAATTAAGATAAATAGATTATTAGGCAGGAGAGAGAAAGACCTTTAATCCCAAAATCATTTTACACAGTTGGATATCATTTTATTAAGAGGAACAAACATGTCCAAAATTATGGCAGCAGTAATAACAACATTTTTATAATAAAGAATAGTATAATGCTACAGAGATAGTGAGCAAAAAAAAGTTAGTAGCCATTGTTAATAAATCAAAAAATGGGACTGTACATTCACAATTATGATAAACCAACTAGGAGTGTCTGTCTATAGATTAAAATTGTTGGTGACAAAGTTTGGACACTGGTTTTGTATCTAGATTTGATAGAAGTCCTCAAAGTTTTTAAGCCAACGAATACGAGAATGAATTCATCTCTAAAAATGGTGGTTTTCGAATCTCAAAATCTTGAAAGTACTTTTGTACCGCCGAATAGAAGAACGTATTTACGTACTGACAGACTATATAGCATAGCTTCGCTCATAGAAAGATAGATAAATAGATAGATGGATAGAATGATTTTGCTCAGCATGAATTAATTTTATAAAATTAGAAGGATATGACCTTCATTACCAGCAGGGGGGGGGGGGGGTTACACCAAGGATAGGTCAATACAAGATATATTAATCTTCACCCAAATTCTCATTCTACTTTCAATGACTGATATAGATAGGAAGTTGGGGAAAATTTATTTATCTTTCATTGGTCTCATTTCTGTGCTTTAAGTTACTGATATCTAAATTTATATTAATTGTTTAATAGATATTGACAAACTTTGTTCGTTTTTTTTGTGCATCGTGACTTATGGATGTTGTCATCCTTGTCTTATTACTAAAAATTTTCAAATATTTGCAGGTTAAAAAGTCAAATTAAAACAGTTTTTGATACAATTATGATTTAATTTAAAGATAGCATTTTATAGCAAAAAACTTATCATTATTGATAAATTCAAATTATTTTTTAGGAAAAATTTGAAATTAATTTTTGATTGATTTGAACTAAAATGGTCAAGGATTTTTTTTTATCAAAAAATTAAATGTTTCAGTATTTAAGTTCGAATCTATTTTTTGTAGCAAAAAATATATCATAGGCATAGAAGCATTTTCAGTATAAATTAAATATTTATTTACTCGTTTCATAGTCACTGGGCGGCAGTCCAACTCGAAGAGGCAGTTGTCATTAATAAAAAAAATTGCTATAAACCTGTGCAGATTCTGAATAGGTAGACAGACCTACGGACATAATAACAGACAGAACAACAGACAGAACAGCAGACAGAACAGCAGAAAGAGCAGCAAACAGAACAAAAGACAGAACAACAGACAGAACAACAGACAGAACAACAGACAGAACAACAGACAGAACAGCAGACAGAGCAGCAAACAGAACAACAGACAGAACAACAGACAGAACAACAGACAGAACAACAGACAGATCAACAGACAGAACAACAGACAGAACAACAGACAGAACAACAGACGGAACAACAGACGGAACAACAGACAGAACAACAGACAGAACAACAGACAGATCAACAGACAGAACAACAAACAGAAAAACAAACAGAACAACAGACAGAACAACAGACAGAACAACAGACAGAACAACAGACAGAACAACAGACAGAACAACAGACAGAACAACAGACAGAACAACAGACAGAACAACAGACAGAACAACAGACAGAACAACAGACAGAACAACAGACAGAACAACAGACAGAACAACAGACAGAACAACAGACAGAACAACAGACAGAACAACAGACAGAACAACAGACAGAACAACAGACAGAACAACAGACAGAACAACATACAGAACAACAAACAGAATAACAGACAGAACAACAGACAGAACAACAGACAGAACAATAGACAGAACAACAGACAGAACAACAGACAGAACAACAGACAGAACAACAGACAGAACAACAGACAGACCTACGGACAGATGGACGTACAGCTAAAAGATCACGGCCCTTAATTTGAAATACTTAAGACAAATTCACATAAAATAAATAAAGGAAGGAGTTTTCCTCAGGAATACATGGATAAGACAATGGATAAGAAATTCTATTTTTCTCAAAAAATATTCTTTGTAATTCTTTCTTTCATAACTTTAGATTATTAGAGGGAAATAAGGGGTTGTAGATTGATTCAGCTGCTTTTATCTTAAATTATCTTCAAATATGAAATTATAGGAATGTTGTCTAAAACGATTATAAATTCTATACTCTATAAATCTTTTTCTGTCATTTCTTTTGTTGAGAAGATCTATCCCTGTAATGTAACTACCTACAAAAGTATTCGCCTTGCAAATTTCCAAGAACTTTTAAATTTCATTTGCTATATTCACATAGCATTGGCAAATTAACAGTAACTGGATAGATAGATAGACTAGAGATAGATAGTAGATAGATTTAGAGTTGTTGATTTACATAGTACTGGATAGAGCTGGATGGATAAATAAAGAACAAGATATATAGCTTGAAGATAGATAGATATTTAATTTTAGGAAAATATAATGTTTAACTATACCCACATGGATAGAAAGATACCGAGAAGATAGATTAGTATGTAAAATAAAGATATTTAAAATCCAACAATTGGATAGATAGGTAGTAAGCCAGAAAGATAGATATAGATATCTAATTCTTTAGAATATAATGTTTAACATTACCCACATAGATGGCTGGATAGCAAGAAAGATAGATAGATATCTGATTCCGTAGAATTATGATGTTTAAAAGTCCACATATGGCACTTTGTAATCAGTTTTACGATCTTCCTTATGAGCTTTTAAAGTCCCCACACATATACGCTTTTTAAAGGGCTATCTTGGGGCAATAGGATAGGTAAAAAGACAATTTTTAAAGACTTAGGTAATGATCGGTGAGCTGATGTACAGCCCCTCAATTTTGACAAACAAAATGAACCCACCTTTAGATTCTACTTCTAGTTTGTACGTTCCAACTAAGATTGATAAAAAGTCCCAAAGTTTTTAAAGCCAACTAATTAGAAAAAGTGTTTATTAAAATTTTAGGACCAGTTTAATATACAGTCCAATGTCCCCTCCCTGACTTGAGATACCAAAGTCAGAGAAGCTATGCTGCTAAAATTGCTAATATTTTCTGAATTATTTATTTCTTTTTCTCTGTGTTTATATGTGTTATGAGCTTTTTTAGTAAGTGTATATAAGTATTTTAGGCGTTTTTCTAATTTTGCTTAATTTTTTTCAGCGAAGTTACTTTACTATTTTGTCCATAGGTCTGTATATCTCATTTTGTCTTATGCTTCAATTTAATCTGTCTTATTATATTTCTACTCTAATATTGTAAATTTTTAAAGTGGCTTCGACCCTTGCATTTAGAGACTCATTATTTTTAGGGGGAGAAAAAGAGCAAAAATAGCCTTAAACCGACTGCAAGAGTTTGATTCATAAATAAATAGCCTAAAAATATCCTGGGAGCTATATGTAGCTTTTCTGCAGCTAGGTTAGGACAATCATAGGAAAATCTTTACGGACATATAAAAACTTTACTACTTTGCATAATAGGATTCTTATTCTATGTTATCTATTTTATTTATATTCTTACATTTGTAACATCATATCTTTTGTATTTTTTTGCTACATCAAATAAACATTTCCTATGTACTGTAATCAAGTTTTTCTTATACTCTTTTTAGAGACTTCTAATATCTATTTTATGTTCTTTTTATGGGTCCTTTCATCTATCTATCTATACGACTTTTAGACATATAAGTTCTTTTTATCCCTTTTTTATTAGTCTGTAAAGTACAGGTTTTTAATTGGTAAGACTTTATCCAAAGAAGGTATTTCCTACAAGTTTATGTAGACTTTTGTAACTTAAACATGTTATTTATTTATCCATTTGGCTATCAAATTTACTTAACCCTTTACAGTCGGGCCCCTTGCCGCACCTTAATCGGTCGGGGGGGGGGGGGGCGTTCAACGCCCCCCCTAATTATCTCAGTTCCTATTAGAGCTAGAGGGCTAAATTTTTTTGTGCAAGTCCCCTGTTTGATAATGAATTTCCGACCTTTTATAAGTCTAAGTCAATTTTCGCTTCCTTCACCCTTTTATTTAACAACCTTTGTTTTTAGGTCTTTTTTTATTTAAAAATTTCAAACGGCTGTAATTTTCTTATTTTTGAAGCTAGAAGAAAAATTTTTTCCCAGAAAATGTTTTTTTTATGTAAATTTTACATTAGAAATATCAAAATATAAAATTTCAGCGGCCGCAGCTGTACTTGGCAGCTGCCAGCCGCCGCAGTCGGCGGTCGGCGGGAAAACGGCGGCGGATCTTCATGAAATTTTAATACGTTATGTAGACATGTAGAAAAAGCTTAAGTTTAAAATTTGAAGTCTCTAAGTCAAAAATTGCGGCCACAGGAGCCTTTTAAAGATTTCTGGAGACCTGAAGGATCAGGACCTGCAGGATCATACCTGGAACCTGAAAGTGACTTGAACACCTGTATTTCATATAAGGATGTACTACTAGAGGATTTTTTAGTATTTTGGTATGATAAAATGCTTTGTTTTAGTCAAAAAAATATTTTTGCTCCTTACCTGGATGACCCTGCCAGGTTTGCTGGCATCCTGTGCCCGCCAGGATGGAGATATTCAAAAAATTCCAACTCTCAGTTATGTGTCATACCCATACTTAAAAAGTCAAGCAGTTTGGGCTCTTTATCTTTCACACACAGAAAATGAGATAGAAAAAACCGGATGGGGGGGCGTTCAACGCCCCCCCCCCCCCCCGACCGTTAAGGGTTAAAAATATTTGATTTGAAATGATTACTAATCTATATGATAAAGTAACAAGTTATGTGTGTACCGAAGGACCTCGCTAACCACTAAACTAATATGGTACTTATTTACATGGTAGCCTTTCATAGGTTCTGGTAAGGTTTACAATTATTTTGGGGGAAGATACCATCACCATCCCAACAGAAATCACTCTAGAAAATAATGACCCCCTTAGAAACTTTAAAAACTTTTTATTAGAAACTTTTAATTGAGGGGGTGTTTGACTTCCCCCCATCCAAGGGGCTCCCATTTGCCTCTAGAGGCATAACCGCTGCTAGTATATTTATAAGGTAAACTTTCATTAACCTTGTTGGGATGGCAAAACGAGCAGTGTCTGAACTTTACCACCAATGGTCTTAATATACTTAATTTTTAATTGTCTTCTTAAATTATAGTCTTATTCATCACGATCCTTAGATATACATATATAAAGAGATATAGATAATAGATATATATTTAGCTACTAAATATCTTTTATAAGCTTACTAATATTAAATATTCATATGAGGATATCCATAAAGACATCAATTTATACAGCTACTTAATATATTATGTTTTATCTTTTAAGTTCACCAACATATATGTATTGTAGATAGATATAAAGATATCTAGATATCTATCTATTTAGCTGCTAACCATACTATGTTTGATTTTAAGGCTTTCTAAAATATAGATAGATGGATAGATATAAGGCTATCTATCTATCTATCTATCTAGCTACTAACTATCCTATGTTTGCTTTTATAAGCTTGCTAATGGTTGGGTCACGTTCCATGTAAAAAGAAAAACTACACAAAATAACTAAATTAAGAGTATAGCTAATTCAGATTTTTGGAGTATCTGAAGACGGCTACAATTTTTTCTGAGATTCCCTTTTAATAGGGCATCCATTATTTTATTTACTTAGTCCGTATTACAGATAGAGGTTTTCAATTTTTTGCATCCATTCTTTCAAATTCTTTTACTTTTATATTAATGAGCCTAGCTACTTATGCATGTTGTCATCATTATTCCAATTTATTTTAATACTACTTAAGGAGGGATTCCTTAATCATTGCCTATAAGGACAAAACCCTGAAAGGGTACAGGGCATTCTTTAAAAAAAGTATAACTGTGCTATTTAGAAAAAGAATTAGAAACTGAATAATTCCGCTTTATGAATGCGACTATGATCTATATTAAAAAATCATGTATCGTATAAAAAATATAAATCATAAAATATCAACATCAGTTTTGTTGGCCCTGGTATTCATCGAGGCCAAAAAAACTTATGATGCAAAAATAACTATTAGTATAATTAGGTTATTTTTAGACGTGGCTAATTCTTATTATTTTTTTTGCTATTTTGTCAAACGCGATTTGCATTTTAGGGGGTGAGGGGAAGTTTAGTGTTACTTCTGTTAAAATGTTTCATTTAATATGAATTAAACATTTTCATTTTTAAATGTTTAGATATAAAGATATCTAGATATCTATCTATTTAGCTGCTAACCATACTATGTTTGATTTTAAGGCTTTCTAAAATATAGATAGTTACTTAGTGGCGTGAAGAAAAATTTGCCTGAGGGTTATGAGTCTTGGGGGGGGGGGGGGGGGAGGGAAGGCTGAAAAGTATAACTAGCTATTTTCTTATTTTAGGGGTGTAGAAAACCTCCCTACTGCACTCAAGTTCTTTTAATTGCATATTTTATTTGATTTATTGACCTTAACTTTCTGTCTATCATCTATCTAACTATTTATTTAATATATTTAATCTTTGATTGTCTATTATTTCAGGTTTTTTTTTAATAACTAGCAGCTCCGCTTCTAGCGTCTAGGTTCCCTGTATTCGATAGGATAGGGAAAGCAGATAAATGGCCTAATACGATCACAAGACTCAAAAATAAAATTTTATAAGCTTAAAACCATAATGGGATCTATTTGAAGCTTCATCAGAATGGTGAACTCAATTAGTTCAGTAGTATAAGAATCTTAAGCTACAGACGAAAAAAACTTTATATATTAGGGTATTAGTATTTCATTAACATAGCTTTTTTTGGATGGCTGTTAAATGTAACTAAATGTAGTTTAGTTCATGAGGTTAAATCGATATGTCTTGACTTTTATCATCCTATTTGTGTGTGTGTGTGTGTGTAAATGTGTGCGTGTGGTCTGTTTGACATGTCAGTGTCTGTAAGTGTACATTTTTGTCTGTTAATGGTTTAGCACAAAATAAATATCATTAAACAATGAGTTTGAATTTTTAATGAAATATTAAAAGGTAAAACAAGTACTTATTTTTCTTCACGGTACATTATTTGCTTTATTAAAATGTTAGCACTAAATCCATTATTAAAAAGTAATATTTATCGACATTCCTAATTAGCTATAATGTCCATATATTTACGTTTATAATGATATTATGGATATCATAAAGCATTCATATAACAATGCCAGGACTAAAGCTTCAGGTTGGACAGCCTCTTTCATAAAAAAAAACAGCAAATTAGGTGGATGTGAAAAAATTTGCGCGCTCTGCGCATCAATTTACCATTCAAACAACGCTTCTTTGACTTTTGAGTATTGATGATTTTGTAGGGAGGGTGGGGGGGGGGGGGCAGCTAGGGAGTGTATGTACTTAACTGGAAATAAAATAACACCTGATTTGTTGTCGGTATTAAACCATTTCTTGATTTTGGTTTAAGGGGAAGGGGGGTGTCAAAATCGTACGATGGGTGTCAAAATTATTTGTTGCGCTTTGCGCAGTCCCCTGACAAAACTCTTTGCTCGCCTCTGATTTGTCATCCTTGTTCTTGAAACAAACAAGCACACAAATACGCACAAACTTTAAACGGATCTTTGGAGAAAATTTAAAATTTTGTATATTTTTTTGTGAAAAGGTTTATTTATGGAACTTTTATTGCCTTTATATTTCTACACAATTGATCAGCTTGGACAAAAATAAGTTTCGACTTAAGTTCTTCTGGTGAAGTATCTATTATATTGACTAGATTAAATGAAACATTAACTAAAAGTTGTGAAAAATGTCAGGGAGAGATATTCTACTTTTCTAGAATTAAATATTTTTAAACACGTTCTCTCATTTTTGGCTTAATTTTTTTTTTTTTGAAAACTTCATTTGATTGGTTTGTACAAACTACAACTAAACTAGTACAAACTAGTATTGTTCAAACTTTTCAAACAGTAATTTAATATTACTGTAGTCCAGGACAAGTTCAGAGATTCCATATTTATCATTGTTTTATTAAAACTAGCGGCTACTTCTTTAGAGGCTTTTGGGGGCACTTGAGTTAGTCGACCTTCCACTTTTATTTCTTTAGGGAGGGTGTTGGTACTCTCCCCCAAAATAATTATAAACCTTTCCTGGACATATGAGATGCTCAATTGTAAAGAAGAACCATATCGGTCCAGCAGTAAGTAAGGTCTTTGCTACACATACACAGACAGACACAAAGACATCCTATTGCTTTCAAAGAAAAAGTATTAGAACAGATCAGTCATAAGTTAAAGCAAACATTTAAGCCTTCTTATATGAAAACTTGTTTTGTTATTGGACGTAATTATTCTTGTTGTTTTTGTTTAATTTTGACCGCCTGTGACTGTTTAGCATATTCGAATTGTTTCTCCCCTTTAAACAAATTATCTTTTTAAACATTTGAAATATTAAAATGAATAGAAAGATAAGTAAAAAACAAGGATGACAACATTTATAATATAGCGGAGCAAAGGTTTTTATGAAACAATTATATAATACTGGACAATTGGAGGGACTAGATGGACTCATAATGGCATAATATCCCGTTTACAAAACATTGATATATAATTCCCAAAATCGAAATCTATACTGCAGACGATAAAGTTATATACCCCCAACAACTTTTCAGACAGACATACAGGCAGGCATCCATCTAGAATTTTAAAGTGACTTTGCTAAACTAAAATGAGAGAAGGAAGAAAAAGAAATTATCTTTTAAACATTAAAAGAACCAAATTTTGCCTTTTACAGAAATCTTCTCCATAATATTGAAATTCCATAAAATTAAAAAAAGGCACTTCATCCCTATGTTCCAAAATCTTTTAGAATAATATAAATAATCCTTTAATATAAAATAATTTTTTATTTTAATTTTCAGGTAAGCTAAATAAATATCTTGGAGTGGTTTCAAGCTATTTTCCTGACCTCCCTCTCTCTCCTTTAGAAGCTAGGGAGGCAGGAACTAGTAGTAAGTAAACCATAAGTCATAATTTTGAGCATAAGTTTTGTGTATTTAGTTACTAAATTAACTATAAAAAGAGCGTATAACTTTAAAGGTATTTCAATTTTAAAATTGTATATCAAATTTCTTTTACAAAAATATCATGAACATTAAGAATAGATTTCTAAAGACAATCTATTACGATAGTATGACATCACAGTTGCAGGCTAGCTCAGACAGAAATTGTATTGTCATAAATACTATGGTTTTTAATTTCTATGGCACAGTTTTAAAAATTTACTGATGGCTAAGACAATTTAAGATGAATTAATCCACATACCCATCTTTACAAGTTACCAAAAACAGATTTTGACCTACTAAAATTGGTTGGTTGAAGATAATTTTTTATGCTTTTGCCATATCCCTTGCCAACTGAAAATATTTGATAAAAACACTTTTCAAAGATGATATCAACTCAAATTTCACTTGGTCATCTTAAGAGGAGAGTTTTTAAAAACATTTTCGTTGTTGCGAAGCTGCTTTTTATCTGTTAACTTTTTCCAACTGTATGTACGTTAACATGGGACACAAGGTTTTTGTGATGTATTGTGAAAATTCCACTGACAAAGGTATGATAATTTAGTAAAGGTTTTTCTATTGCCTAATGCCTAACTTCTTCTTTTGATGTCATACGCATAAACATCTTAATAGTTTTATACAAAAAAAGTTTTTAAACCCTGAGCATTTGATGGAACTAAGTAGATTTAGAGACAGACAAGTAAAAAATACATTTCTTAAAGAGAGATAAAGAGAAACAAGGGTATTAATATCCATAAAAACAAGGGTATATATATCATACAATATGTGATAAAAATTATGGAGCAGTAATACTTTTAATATAAAAGTTATTTACAAATGATTACAGCTCTTTTTGTTTGTTATAAAATGCAGGATATTTTCCTATTTTTATTTCCTCTAGAAACGTTAAGAACGTGTTTTTTATGATTAAACAAGCTTTAAAATCATTAAATTACGACTCTCTTGTAGGGCCAATTATATAAGTTATATTTTACCCTAGTTTTTAAAAGCCCCGCCTAAAAAAATTAAAGATAGAGAGCGAGAATGATGTTGTAGTTTTGAAATCATCAAAACATGAAAAAATAACACGTCAAAAAGTTTATATAAAAATTAGCCTTTTAAAGCTTTTTTAAAGCGTAGTTTCTCTGTTCATTGGGTTGTATGTACGTTTGTGAGACACTCACATGACGATAGGTAAGTTCACAGTGTCTATGCAGTCTTTGTTTAGCATTTCAAGTATCAAATTATAATGGTAACTTTCTAGAGGCCGCGTTTCTAGAATCTAGTGGCTTTATATTAAAAAAAAGGGATGGGGGCTTAAAAGACGCAAAACTATCCCTTTACCTAAGTGAAGTTTTTTTTTATAAAATAAAAAACTCGAGATGTTTAATGATTACTACTTTATATAATGCTAGCGGCTACGCACCTTCCATCTAGGGCAGAGAAATAGCCTAAAACCAAAGTTTTAAATCTAGAATTAAAATAGCGTAAAAGCACTCCCCGATATCTTTAGCTACAGAAAAAATTATAAAAAAAACCTGACTTCTTTATAGAAAATTCAAGGACATGGCACTAATATAGAGTAGCAACGCTTATAAATGTGATTCAGCTTAAAAGTTATCTAAACAAATAATTTATCCAAAAAAAGTTTTTAAAAAAAATCATTATAAATAATATTTTTATAACATTCTTCTATTGAAGAAAAACTGTTATACTTTTGTCAAATTGATATTTATCATTTTTTGTTTATCATTTATCTCTCTAATTCATCTGTCTAACTTATTTATCTTAAATTTTGAATATAACTACTTTATCTTCCTACTAGCGGCTACGCCCCTAGAGGCCTTTAGTCATTTTAAATGTTTTTTTTTGTTCAAGTCTCTACGATACATATTACCTACCTATGTTGCGTTGAAGTCTCTGTGCGATTTTTTTGTGATTTCTCTTGAGAGGGTGGTGGTACCCTCCCCCAAAATAGTTATAAACCTTCCAGGGACCTATGAGAAGTTACCCTGTTAAGGGAAACCCGATCGGTTTAGCGGTTAGCGATATCCTTCAGTACAAACATATAAACACACATACAGACAAACAGACATCCTGTTATCTAAAAGGTTTTGCTTTAATTTTTCTCTCTTTACCTTTATTTTCTATTTTTTTACCCTCTTTATCTCTCTCTTTCTAACTATCTCTTTATCTAGCTCTTAATCTAAAGGTCTTAATTTAATTTCTCTCGCTTCCTCTAAGAGTGCTAATTAACCATAAAACCTCTAAATACTTTGAATCAAAGTTTATTTGGAAAAGTTCGATTTACCAATGCCACTTTTCCATAAATAACGCAAAGCAGGCAACAAACTTTTGATGCCAGAGAACATGAAGTAATTTTTTTTCTTCAAGTGTTTATTTTTAATTAACCTGTCTCCTAGTAATAATTATGATAGAAAATTTTGTTAAGTTTTATTTAATAACTTTGAACTTTTATTTAAATTAAAAAGTCACGCACTCATTTAAAAGATGCAAAGCTTTATCTTTTATATTATGGGCCCTGTAAACTTTTCTCACTTCTATTATTGTTTGCCTGCTTATTTCTAACAGAATCAAGCCGGTCAGCGTATCCGTTGTTAACAATCTATAAAATATTGGCAATATTTACCTTTAAACACTATTTGAAAACTTACCCATAACCTTTCTGCCAGTTAAAATGATCATTCTTAGATAAATAGTTAATAAAAATCTATTAGAATTTGTAATATGTCGATATAATAACAACACTAAAGATTAATATGGTTAATCTTTCTTTTAAAAAAGAAGATTTTTATAACCATTAAAAATCCATGGTCAACTGTTTTTATTAAAACACAAAAAGTTTAGGCCGTATTAGGAGATTCTTAATTATTAGAAATTCCTACTAAATTGGAATAATTTTCTCATTTCAAGCTTGTTAATAACATGCTGTTGGTGTCTGAGTGCGTTTTTTAACACAAACATCTAAAATATATGTGGTACTCAGTGATTTATTGACAAAACATGGAATAGATAGATATATTAAGAATAGATACATATGAAATAAAATGAACATACAGAAAGATGATAGATGAGTAAATAAAACTATACATAGGTAAATATATATAAGAAAAATAGATAAATAGATGAAATATTACAATCACAAGCAAATGACATTTTAAAAGATTAGAATCCACAAAATAAGGAAATAGAAAAACAAATTTATGTAGGCCTGAAAAAATTAAAGATGGTTTCTAAAATCAAGGTTACAAGGGGTAAAGCAGCACAGTAAGAGGCCAGCTCATCCTGTATTTCTACTGTAATACTATGGTAATAAAAGTATTTGAAACCAATTTTAAAATTAGAACCCAGGCCTTTTTATGGGTATTAGCATAATGAGTTTAACACCTATATGTGCATATGTTCATATGTACTAGCGGCTGCTCCCATAGTTTTTAAGGGGTAAGAAAATCATACAAATAACCTAAATACCCTTAAACATTCCCGGGACCTATTGTTTCCATAAAACAGAGAACTTAATCGGTTAAGTAATTGTCCAAATTTTAAGCTACAAAAAAATATTTATCAATCTACCGTTTCTCCTAATAATCCATCTATTTATGTATCATTCTAATCTATTTTAAAGTTTATTTAAAGTGTTTTTTTATGTACCAGCTACTAAAATGATTAAATTCTTCATTTTATTAAAACTTCATACAGGTCCTTTGGATGGTTTCAGGCTGTTTTATTTTTAAATTTAAGTCCTTGTTTGATTATGGGCTGATTTTCCTCCGTCTTTTTCCACCTTCCTTATGCGGAGGCTAGGGGCGCGAATTGCATGTCTATCAACAAGGAAATTAAGGATAAACACAAACAACCACACACACATACACACAGAAAATGGTCTAAAAAGCTCAATTTTAAGATGCGTATAGACGCGTCCCTAATTAAAGACCTTGAAATCTAACAACAATAGAAATTAAATAGAGTAACATTTCCATTTCGGAATTTTACTATATTTTGATCATGTATTATTTGTGTGCATTTTTGATTTTTCCTACATACATTGTAGATAATATGTTTGTTCATCTTACAGTTTTAACAGATACATAACATAAATTATTAAATTGGAATAATTTCTAATCACAATATTTTGTTCTTGTAGAGATGATCCATTTTTATTTGTTAATTTTATTGAAGGGATATTATGTTGAGAAGTAGACATACACTCTTACTACTCTAATTTATTTGTCTATTTTTCGTGCCTATCCCATTTTAAATTTACTCTAATTTGCATAATTAAAAACACAACACTATCTATTCATCTATCTATCCATCTTAATATTATTTTACATTTATCTGTCTGACTTTGCTTATAATCTATCTATCTATCTATCAATCTTTTGCGAAGGTTCTCTATAACCCACACTTATTGCTGTCATTCTATTGGACTATGGTAAAATATGTTTTACTTGAATGCTGTAAGAGATACAGATACATATGGTCCACTGATTGACTTTTTGAAGATAAAAACGCATTCTTAGGATAACTTCAATATGGATAGGGTCAAGAAAAGTTAGAAAAGCCCTGCAAGAGCACATAAATGGATAGGGCTCTGTGGTCAAGAAATGATATTGGGTGAAAGTACCTAACCTACACTCTATTCGGAATAAGTTACTTACTGATAAGTATTCGCTACCTATGGAATGTTGTTATCATTGTCTTTTTAACACTCTATTAAAATCACCTATTAAGATGTTTTGGTTATTTCCAGGGATCGGCAGCCACACGGGTATTGGAATCAACATTTTACAATTTTAAAAATCATTTGAAAGTTTTGACCTGATCCAAAAATGACCATCCCTTTTCTTAAGAAAAATTTATAAAGCATCCAAACAGGTTTAAATTTGAGGCTTAGTTGCAGCTGACGCCCGGCTGCCGAGCCCTGCTTATTCCACCAGAAAAAAAACATTAAAATAGATTAAAAACAAATACTACGGAAATGGGAGAATAACGCCAATACTTTAAACCTACAAATTGAAATTGCCTTTTTACCATTTTTTTAACATAAAAAATTATGTTCAATTTACTTTTTATTTCCTTGTTAATAGTGAAGCTACTCTTTAGATTACTAATATCCAAAATTCTATCTGATGGTCTAATGGTTTATGATTTTTCCTTTTTTATTTGTTAATGGAAGTTAAGATTTAAAACATATATGCCCAACATTAAACTTTTCTGTTGATTTTCAATTTAAATCATTGACTTTTATGTTCAATAATATTTTTTAAATATTTAGAATATTTACCTATTTTTAAAATGCTTTTTAAAGATGAACATTTAGTTGAGCATAAATTATACACTACTCAACACTTAATGGCTACACTGATTAGCCCATTTTCTGTCTTGCTATCTTTCTATCTGTTTTTTATCTATCTAATTTTAAAATTTTATATAATCTTGCTTCTTGTGTCTTTGTCTTTTTATTTAAATTTTATTAAGGTGTCTATATCTATTAATCTATTTTTGCTCTATTTTCTATTTTTTTTCTCTTTGTTTATTTTTCTCTTTTTTTATACATATTTACACAATCTCTATATACTTATGTTTCTATCCAATATTTATTTTATATTTATTTATATTATATCTATTCCTAACCATCTATATATTTATCTATTGTTGATCATCTATCTATCTTTGTGTCTATCTTGAAATCGATTAAGGCATAAATTATGCTAATAGGCAACACAGAATTTTAAATTAAGAACTGTTTCAAAAATGTTTTAGATTAGAACAGTTTTGAATTAATTATAAGCTGTTAAAAAAGTACTTTTTTCTTTCATTTTTTTTTCATTTAAAAGTTGGAGTTTTGTTAGAGTTTTATAAAGTATGTTTTTATCATTGCGCAGATACTCTATAACTATAGTATATCATTTTCCGTCCGACTATGGTCCAAATCCTATAAAGTTTCTTAGGCTAGCTAAGAATTTAGGAATTCCTAAGTCTTACGTATTTCCTCTTCTATTATATCATATCTATTTATAAATTCTAATATAAATTAACTTCTAACTAGCATAGGAAATTATATATTATTTTGTCTATATATGTCTAAACTTTATCTTTATTACGAAAATCAAAGAATTAATACAGTCTTTACGCAGGATTTTCTTGTACGTCCTCACTCATTGCTTACTGACCAAAGGACGAAGCAGATACATTTTATTTTCAAATGTGGCTCTATATTTGAAGGGGAGGGGGACTTAAAGATGGTCAAAACAAAGTAGCTTAAAACCATACTAGGACATTTATGAAGCTTGTTTTTGCTACGCTACTCAATGACACACTTTCCTTGCTTGTTTATTTTTATCTTTAACGTGGGTGGGCTTTTAGTAAATTAAGCAACAAACGCGGAAATAAAAGTTTTTATTCACCCCAAGTTAAAAAGGCAAAAAGATATTGCTAATTAATCCTTTGACTTTCAACCCTTTTAGTTGATTTTTAGGACAAACTAGGATGGTTATGTCCATACATGTAGCCTACATATCAGAATAAATCACATATGACAGCCAAATTTGACCGAAAGATAGTTTCAAATATAGAGTAGCTGCACTCAGGAATTTTAAAGGGAATAGACAATATACGATAAATAGACTAAATGCAGATTAGAATTATTAGTTAAAAAGTTACGACACTGTACTAAAAACAAAGATTTAATGCGTAACCAAAGTTTTTAAGATTTCGAATGAGAAAACATGCTTAGAAAACTATGAGGACCAAACAGAGGGCGAACTATTTAAAAGTTAGTGATAGAGGGTAGGGTCAATGGCAAACACATTAAACTTTAACCCATAAAGTTTAACATACATAGGGTAATTGTATTTAAGCTCTAAAATTTATTTAAATTGTATTTTATTTCCTTTTTTTGATTAAAATGCAAAATAGTAAAAATTTGTATGTAAAATTTAATTAAAATGAAAGGGCGTTTTTTTCACTTTTAAAATTCATAGTTTTTTTTGTATTTGCTGCCTTTTCTATTTATATTTTATATGCATATTTTACTTTTTTCTAATATTATTGTATGTTTTTTTTAATCTTAATTTAATTTTCAATCTATCTGTATTGACCTTTTCTTTTTAATTCTCTATCATTTCCTTTTTTTTTTCCTATGTTGTTTTTTCTTCTCTATATACCTTCTCCCTCCCAATTTTAACTACAAAGTCACTCTTTTTTATTTGAAGACCTTTAAATTAAGATTTGGTATTTTTTTATGAAAGTCAAAGCAGTCCTATAGTCCTTATGTATCTATAAAATGACAAAGTTTTTCAGTAACAAGAATAACAAAATCCACAAAAGAAAAGCCTTCGTTAAATAAGTTTTAAATTGCGCATAATGTAGGATCTAATATAGACATACTTACCTTTTGAGATAAATAGACTTTAATATTCTTCCTAATTTTACTAATTATATCTCACTTACAGAAGTATTTACACACAGTTTTGAGTGGATAAGATGATTTTCTCGTATTTATTCGAATCCTTCGGCACTTTGGTTTTAATATTATAATTGTACATTCTATATCCGCGGAACGCTGTTTATAATACGATGCGAGAAATAACTATTAAAAACCCTGTTATTATACGTGAAGATTAAACCACCCTAAAACCCAGATTGATATTATTTAGATTTCCTTTTGATCAGACTTATGTGTGTTTATGTATGTCCTTTTTAGGGACATCAAAAGAGATGGATAATTTATTGAATTGCCATAAAAAGGTCTGTCTGTCCTTTGAGGCCGTTTTGGTAGATTATCTTGGTCTATCTTATTAAGTAGCGCAGCTATTTTATACAACGTATGTTCGTCTGTCCGACCGGTTTACATACAGTCAAATTCTATAGGAGTTAGGGTTTTCTTAGCCTTACATAGATATAAAGAAACATGCAAGATGAAACCGTTACTGTTATAGTTCTGCTTTTAATTTAGGCACGTTAGATTCATGAGATTAAGTTTTTATAGAATTAGTATGATTTTAACAGTTTTAAGCTACAAATTGCTGAAATGTTGGTATTTTGTCATTCCTGCGCTACTTATTAAGACAAGCAATATGTATGTATCTGATATAAGATATTGATTCAAAATTGAAAGTTACGGAATTATGCAATTTTCTTGGAATCCATTTTTGCATTTTTATAAAGCAAAGATTGCATCTTATGTGAACATCATGTCAATCGCTAGTAGGCCACATGTAACCACCCCCCTCCTCTCACTCACCCTTATTTATTTAAGTGGGGCTTCTACTCTATGAATAAAAATATTTCCTTACGTTACTCTTTCTTGTTTATTAGAAGGATTTGAAAAAAATAATTCATCCGACGAAATGTAAACATCATCATTTGTCTAAAAAAATGGTTGTCAAAAATAAATAGGGTGGGTAAGTGAGGGGTGGAGTGATAACTACTTGCAGATTCTGCCCATCTTATATAAACCTAGGATGACAGAGACCAAGTAGTCGAAGAATGTACGCAATTTAAAAAAGTTGAGTTATATTAGTTCTTAATAAAAATTCTCTGTTTTGTACATTTTTGTATATAACCTTTCAAAAAAAGTATATGTCAAACTCGAATAAAAATCCTATATTGAAATATTTACTGTAAAAAATAGGACCCTTTATTTGCCTCCCACTATACATACATCTTAACTCCCATTTTGTATAATTTTTAGCAACACACCTACTTTATAACTTGAATTGTGCGTCTGACAGCCAATCTGGAAATATATTTACACTTTTCTTCATTGTTATCAAAAGTAGAAATAAGATAAAACTTGTATACTCTTACTTGACCCCTAGTAAGCAAGCTGATTTGACTTTTTTTTTCTTCAAATTTAACTTTTCAAACCTGAGTATTTTTACACTCTTTAAAAACGCACATTTTTCTGGATTTTGTTTGTTTTTGGCTTTTTGACATAACTATTCTTGGTAACCGAAAACTCTCCACTTATGTTATTTTCTTACTTTTTCTCATGCTTTTCTCCATTTTTTGGTGTTATATCTTTTTCTCTATTTTCTTTTTTTTGCCAGGACAATGGACGACAAAAACTTAGATTTATTTGTAAAAGAGCCAGGGTGTTTTTTTTTTTTTTTGGGGGAGGGGTGGGGGTGGTGGATGGCGTGGAGGTCTTAAAGTACTAAATTCAAGTTTAGAGGGTGGGGGAGATTTTTTTCTTTAAAATTCAAACGAAGGTGTTGATGTGACTAAAAAATTTATCTGTTTTGAAAAATCAAGGTCTTTGAAGAAGGGGGTCTGTTACCCCTTTACCCCTCATATCCTCTGGAAGTCCCTGAAAGAAAGGATTGTAGATTATTTCCCTCCACATTTATTTTTGTATATAAGTATGCATGTGCAAAATTTGTGTGCGTGCATTTACATTTTTAGGGTTTCTAAAATTGTTTAATACTACAGTATCATAGCACAATTTCTGCAATTTGAAACCTCTTATAGTGGTGTCATACTTCTATGGTTACTGGACTTCAGTAACCGCTCAAATATTGGTAAAATTTTTGTGTTTCAAATGACTGACTTTTGCTTGCAATACGATATTTTGATGTCTAGAGGTCAGCTTAGATAGGTAGATTTGGATAAATGGATGAATACATTATAGATAGATAGATAAAAATAGCGATAAATGAATAATATTATTGTGTTGACTACACAACTAGATCTAATTCAACATTAGAAAATATAAAAATCTTCTCAAGGCTTAAATCTACAAATAAAAAAGCCAAAAACAATCCTGGTACCTATATAAGTTACATGTAAAAGTTTTATAAATGAGCATCGTATGTCAGGCCCGAATCATTACCATATGTAACTCATTATTCTATAACCTGTGCCTGTGTATGGCATGTGTCCTACATTTATAACATTAAAGAGTTAAGGCGTTGGTGACTCGAATATAATCTACCACTAGAGCAGAGACAACACAAGGGATGGTTCTTCCGAAGAAAAACAAATTTTTACCATTGAAATATAAAAGTATCTTTTAAATATTGCTTTGTTTTATGATATTTTACGAGAATAGATAGATACAAACATTTAGCTTTGTCATTATTATCTAAAATTTAGTTTAGTGAAATTCAGATTAAATTTGTGGTAAAATAGTATTCCTTAAGATGAACCATTCCTTGTACCTGTCCTAGAGTTATAACAATCACTCACCTAATGAATTTAGTATTACACCGTATCATCAAGTACTCTAATAAAGTGAAACTTGTTGCAGGCTAAAATAACGATCCCCCTCCCCCTTTATCCCGTCCCCTTTTTTTGTACTGAATAAACGAACTGACCAATAAATTATGCCCATGTTAGCAACCTCAATTGAGACTATTTTCCCCTGTCATATTATCCACGTATGTATATTGTATATTTATTTCTCACCCTATATACTCCTTTGGAAAGAACAAAATGTATAATGAATATATATATTTTTTAGGATGACAACGGTACCAATGGGACGGGAAGTGTACAGACCCACTCGCTTAAACGGAGCTTACTCAGAAACCCAGCAGCCTCCAGCTATAACAGGCTTTCTACCTTATTTAAAAAGGTAACATATAATCTATCTATTCATAAATAATATACATTTACAAACATTTTATGGTTGAAAAGTTTGAACACTACATGTTTGGAACTAACCAATCAAAATTCAATCAAAATCCCAAATTTTTTGATCTAACAAATAAGAAAACATTGTTAAAATCTTTGGGTACCAGCTTAATTTCCCCTCTCTTCCATCACTTTAACATTTACCTATATTTTTCTTCTTTGGTCTTGAAATAAGTTTTTCGTTTGGCTTCGTTATTTAAATGTAAAGTTTATCAGTCCATATATCTGTCTATCTAACTTCTTCTTGAATTTCAATTGTTCCTTCAATTTAGTCCTTCAATCAGTTTAGTAATCTAATACTCTTTATTTGCAAACTTTGTGTTGGCCACAGGGAGTCAGGAATGGAAAAAATACTTTCTCGTATTCATTCGAATCCGGTGGATAGGAACTGGTTCTCATCCATACGAAAAAACTATGTCTAGCATCGGCACCTCGGGGCTAAAAAACTGGTTTTAATCTTATAATTGTACATTCTATATCCGCGGAAAGCGGTTTATAATATGATGAAAGAAATAACTATTCTCTCTCCCTCACACAATTTTGTGTGTAACTCGGCCTTTTATACCTGTACAATACATATTTGCTCGGGTTTGTTTGGGAAAGTTTTTAATATATTTAAACTGCTAAAACAGATAAAAGCTATGTAAAGCTTCCCTAAAAATAATCTTTATATAGAGAAAACATATATTAGAAATTTATTTGTATCTATCTTGAATTAATTTTTGTATGCCTAAATATTAGTGACTACTGAATCGATCTAATATTCTGTTTAACTCTATTCTTATAATTATATTAAACTTTATTCCTATCAAGTCTAGAATTCTATAAACATTTAACATAAAGCTCTGTATTTCTCTATCTGTCCATCCTTTTATATTTTTCTATCTTTCTGTATATCCATTGTACATTTATCTATCTTTCTTTAATTGTTCTGAATCTTATTATGATATTAGATTACTAAGATTACACTTTATCCCTATCAAATCTTGAATTCTATGTACATTTCATGGCGTTCTCTATCTATCTATTTTTAAAAAATCTTTCTTTTTTTCAATCTTTGTTCTTTGAAAACAAACATCTTAATTTAGATATAATTATGAAATTGTTGTTTATTATAGTTAAAAAAAGACTTTAACTCAGGAATAGAGAACAATCGTTTAAGGGTATATAGCGAAGCTACTTTATAATAAGAGTATGTCTGACGGGTCGTACTTACAACGAATTGTCAATTTATATTTTGTTATTTCATGGGTTTTAATAGCTTTCAAGCATCACTTGCAAATTAAAACAACTATTTTTAATGCATTCATCGAATCTTTTTATCCAAAATATTAATAAATTGTTTTTATTTCACGACTTGTAAACTAATAAGTAATAAATATCAAAACAAGATCCTAAGGGCAAAAAGCATTATCAATTTTGAATAACTGTCTTTCATTTTAATTGTGATTTTAAATGTACAATGTACATGTATTGTGTATGTGTAGTATAAACAACAATTTATGCATTTATTTAATTGTTTTCAAGATTAATGGATAGATAAATATTTTTTTGATTAAATGATTTGAAATGTTCTGTAGATTAAAAATTGAAATGTATAATTATTAAAAAAACAAGAATCGTTATGTCCATTAGTGGCACTCAGATAAATAATTAAGTGATGTAAAGAAAACAAGGATGTAATATGTACGTGTAAAACCATAGCGTGCAAACAAAATAATTTAGTTATAGAGTTGATGCGCTCCAAATTGATATTCCTTTATATAAAGTAGTAAGGTTTGTCATGCCAACTACTGATTGAGTTCTCAATTTTAGTTAAGATCAATATAGGTCCCAAGATGGTTTTGGGCTATTTATTTAAAATATTAAGTCTTAGGGTGATTTTGCGCTATTTTTCTGACATCTTCCACTCATGTTGAATACTAAGCCTCTTGATAATATGTACATGATTATAGATGATCTAGTCCGACAGATAAACTTATTAAAAATAGGACAATAAAACATAATACTCTGGTTGTTTGTAAAGGTGACATTGCTTCCCTAGTTATCCACGGTTGGTTGTTGTACCTGTAGTATCAGTGTCATATAAAAACTGTCTTTACTAAAAGATAATTTTCCAGTTTAGACAAGCAAACCAGTTAAAATATATATAAATATTTGGGTAGACAAACACAAATCTATCTATCTGTAATGTATCCCTGAAAGGAAACTGGGTATACATGGCGTGGAAGTGAAACCGTTGCTTATTCATAATGAACAAGCATATAATCATTTAATAGGGTAGTTCAGGGTAAAATAGCATGAAACCACCCCAAGACATTTTAAAGCTTCTATGGTTAGAACAACCCATTTATAAAAGCAATTTTCGAGACATTTTCCTTCGGACAAAAAATCTTACTTTATATTATAGTTAATTAAACATACACAGAAGTAGATTTTTGTTAGATTACTTAGATTATGAGGCAAATTAATCATAAAACAACACTAGCAGTCGGATTGATCCTTGACTGCTTTTTAGCCGCTTCTTAGTATTTGTACCCCTATCTACCCTACAAATATACATGTTGTCATATGTAATAAAATTCCCCAAGCAAATAATAATAATAATATTAATGATAGTGTTCTTTCAATCTTAGCTTAATTTAAAGATAGCAAAATTGCTGATTTTAATATGACTTAAAAATCTATTAAACTTTATATGAAATATACAAATTCTGTCTCTAGTAGTTTGAATTATAGAAAGGTTTATTTAAAGTAATTGTTAGAATTTAGAAAATTTTATTAGTGTCCATTTATAGGTTAGGTATAGAAAATAGCTTTATTGTATATCTTCAGCAAAAACTAAGCTTCTTTAAAAAAAAAAAAAAAACTATTTTTAATGGTTGTTTTGTAGACAAACTTTAATAATCATACATAAGTAACCCTCAGTGACAGTAGTATGACATTACAGTGGCAGCCTAGACCAGATATGAATTATATTGTTATTCTATAGTAAATAACAACATTAGGAATTATTTTTGAAGACTACGGGAAATGAGACTGAGAGAGAAACATGAGAAAAAGAGAAAGAGAGAGAGAAAGAAAGATATATAGGGAGACAGAAGAAACAAAAGAGAGAGAGAGGGGAAAGATAGATGTCACCCTAAAGGTCATAACATGTCATTATACAATATCAAAGTATCCCACAATATTGCTAAATAGTACACTAAAGGCAAAGTTTCAACTTCTATAAAACCATAGTTAACACTTAGGCACCAAAATAATCTCTAAATAATCAGATGTTTATCTGAAAAAGCAGGCGAGTAAATCTATTATAATTATTAGTCATAGCATTACCAACTCGACGGTCCAAGTAAATTATATACTGAATATTCATTGGTATATGGAATCTTAACAACTAGGAAATAGCAAAATACAGAATAGTTTACCTGAAAAGATTTTTTTGCCTTTTAAATATACCTTTGGCTATATAAAGTACTATTTTTTGTGTTCATTTTGTAAACATTTTTGTGACATACCTTTACCCCCAATTCTAAAACCATTAAAATTATTTGCCATCATAGATAGATGGATAAACATAAAAATGCAGGGATTTTAAGGGATAAGACAATGTACATTCCCAATTATGATTACTTATGTAGGTAAAATTTATTGATTGAAAAGTATGAACCATCCAATCTAGATTTGATAAAAGCGTTTATTAAAATTTTGGTGTCAGTAAAAATTATCTTCTAATACAACATTGCTTCTTGCAGATAGATGGAAAGACAATCATATAGATGATTTTACTAAAAGTTAAAAGAGAGATAAGGATAAATTAATGAGAGTAAAATAAAATCGCAGATAGGTAGATAAACAGAGAGTGATAAACTTGTGTATTGTAGATGGGAACACATTTTAATAAATAGAAAGATGGATAGATAGATTAGACAATATTAGGCTTAGGTAGTCTAGTTTTTATTATGATAAGAACATTGCTTTTATAACCCAGAATTATGTCCTTTGGTAGGTAGCAAAAATGTATAAAAACGAGAGCTAGATAGATAATGGCACAGTTAGGTAGAGTAAAAAGTAGATAGGTAGATAGATAATAAGGTAGTAGTTACTAGTGGTGGCAAAAAGTCACCAAATACATGACAATTAGACAAGCAAAAAGTTTTGGGTAGCAAAAAGATATTAGGAGTTTGGAGGGAAGAAGAAACAAACAAGAATGACAACATTCATAAGTAGAGACGTACAAAAAATCATGGATTGGACAAATGTTACAGAGCATATGTTCAATTGTAAAAACAAAGAGAAGAAGATGCACGAAACCTTAAAAATAATGTTTATGTCTTTTGAAGCATGACCGATAGACAGATAGACAAAACATTGAATAGACTAGATGGGCATATCTCATAAGAATCTTCACTAAAATTTTAGTTGTCCTATATAGTAGCAGAGAAAATAAAATTTCCCCCTTAGCGTTACGGACTAAGTGACTGACTAACTGACATACAGACAGAGTGAATTATAGAGTAGCTTCGCGACTATAAAGATACATAGACATCATATGTATAGAGTAAACCAATGAAGATAAGAGAAATATAAGACATTAGTTAGATGTATGAAAAAGAATAGATAAAGAAAAAGATAGCTAGAAATAATGAATTTAATTACTTGTTTTAATTAGTATATAAAATTAGTAGGATGTATTTGAGTCTGTCTATCTTTATTAATGGATACCGCTAACCGTTGGACGATATGGTTTTCTTTTACATCGAAGCTTCTCATAGGTCCTAATAAGTAATCACCACTGGAAAAAATATCCCCCCTCTAATATTTTTTACTTTTCAAAACTAAAATGTACGCCACCTATCATAAAGTGTTTTAGAGACCTGAAGGGGCGTAGCCGCTAGTTATATAGATATATAGAGACAATTTGAAGGAGAAGGTTGAAAACCAGAGTCCCACAAATAGTAACTTTAATATAGATATACAATAGATAGATAGATAGACAGACAGACATAGAAAGAGACAATTTGTGGGAGACAATTGAAAACCAAGTCTCGCAAAAACTAACATTAATAACAATCAAAAATAAAAACCAGTACAAATCTCTCCATTTCAGCGCAGCTAAAACTTGAAAGAATAAAGGAAATATTGGGAAAGAAAATTTTAAAAAAGGGAAAGGAAGAAAAAGGAAAAGGGAGGATAAGAAAGAGAGAGAGAGGGAAGAAAAAGGAAAAGGGAAGATAAGAAAGAGAGAGAGAGGGAAGAAAAAAGAAACATCTTAGAAAGAGATAAAATAAAGAAATACGAGAAAAACTGACATGAAATATATAAAAAAGACTTATGAATATCATTATATAAAATATAGATGAAAAATAAGTTAGGGAAAACAAATTTCTATAGAGACACACAACCAAAGAAAAAATTATAAAATGTCTCGAAGGGAAAAAGTGAAAAAAGGGTGTGAATTAAAAGGGCTATAAAAGAAAGAGGGAGCAATAGAATGAAAAAAAAGAAAGAGTGAGAAAAAGGGTTAGAGAAATAAAAAGAAAATATGAGCTGCGATTATAGCTTCCTTCCTTTTCTATGGTTTTATGTGTCATTTTTATATGTGTCTTTGTCACTGTGTGTGTGTGTGTGAGTGTTTGTGTGATTGTTGGTGTGATTTTTTATGTCTTCGTTTTTAGTATGTGTTTTAAATGTAATGTATTTTATTTAAGTTTTAAAGTATCAAAGGGGAGTACTCTGTATTTGTCAAATATCAATATATCCATTTAATTGATCTACGCTTTGCTACCATGTACATGTACTTGTTATCACTTACAGACAAAGGTCGTACAATTAAAGATTTACACCTGGATAACCTATGGGGTGCTGAAGTTTATTGTCTGTAGGACGTTTAGCCGCTTAATCATGCACTTCTATATAAAATACTTAAAAGGGTTAAATGGTACTGTATATTACCCTTCTCGAGATTTTATCTAACTTTCTATCAATAAGTTGAATTATCTATATATCTAACTAACTATTTTAACTGTCTGTCCAATTATATGTATTAGCTGCCAAGAAAAATCATGTTTATTTTCTATTGAATAACTTAACCAAAACACAAAACAAAAACTTTTCTGAAGTAGGGGGGCTACAAATTTGTTAAATCATGTGAAACGTCATAAAAATTAGCATAAAAGAGAAAAATGGAATGACAGAAACTTAGACCCTTTGTGATGATTTAAGATGATATATTTCTACACTCCTAAGTATGATAGAATTTTGATTTTGATTTTAAAAATCATCTAGCAAATAAGTCATCAATACTATGATTTTTTTGTATCATCAACCAATTTGACCTATCATAGACATTTAAGGAATATTTTTACATTAAGAGAAACTGTATTGAATTATTTTTTGAAGCCTCAAACAAAACGGCAGAAATTTGAGTGGATGACTGGATCAAAGAGGTTTCAACATAATCTTCTCCTAGTTGTAGTACTAAAGATAAACAGCCTTATGTCTGAAATTTGGGAGGGTAGGGGGGTTCTTTTTTTTCCTAGACATTTTCTTTATTCTAGCACTAGGGTCTTAAAACATGCTGCTATTTTTGATGAATTACCTAAGCTAGAAATATTGAAATATACATTTAGAACTTCCAGTATAGAAGAGTTGGTTGTCTGTAATTGTTGAATGTTATCATATAAACCTTTAATAAGCAATAACTGTATTAGTATAGATATATAACCCAGACAACTACCTGAATCCAGTGTTAGGGTCCTTTTTGTCTTTTGTGGCGACTTGGTTGTGTTGATATTTCCAACTCTATTGGCAGATATTCAAAGACCCATTGCAAGTTGGTTCAGGGTCCACGGGTTGGGGACTTACAGTATTTTAACCCCTTCCCTCTATATTGTTTTACTTTAAATAATAAGCAATTAAGTAAGAAGGTGTAATGTCTCAAGTTTTGATGTGTGACATACCATCACCCCTACAACTACTGTACTTGAATGTTAACAAGATTTTTTGCGTTTTTGACCGCACATCTAATTTCTAAATACGGGTGATGCAATAATACATCACCAGCGAAAAATCTGCCCCAAGATATTTGGAAAATTTGGGTCCTCTCTGTAAGTTGCAGCTTCTCTTAATAATTTTCTTTTGAAATATTTTGGATATCTATAAAAGTTGCAGCTTTCTAACTAGGTTACTTTTTTATCACTAATTCTTTCTTTCTCACTCTCTCTTTTCTGCTCTTTTATTTCTCTCTCTCTTTCTCTCGCACGTTTTTTCCTTCTTTCTCTGTCTCTATACGAGTTATTATTCTCTTATTATGTCATAGTATTTTATTTCTTATAATAGCTATGTCCCCCAAATATGGAGAATGTTCTTGTTTTTGGTTACAAGTGGCAATGGTTTGGCAGATGCTTGCTGTAATACATCAGCTTATAGTGGTTCCCTTCAACTATTCACAGCTATAATATCACTATATAATAACAAGTTAGCCCTGACATTTATCATACTGTTATACTATGGTTTTAATTAAACGATCCCATCTGTTTGTTTTTAGGACATATGTAATATGTAAAAATATACATTTCACTTATATATTATTATATTTTACCTCATTTAATGACTAAAATCTAAACTGTCCTTTCCTTCATATATTTTGATGTTTAATAAAATCTAAATAAGTATTACAACATCCACGACAAGCACGTAAAACGAAAAGAAATATTAAGTAGAATCATGACGGGAAGGCAAAGTGAATTAAAATCAAAGTAATCATTGGTTAGGAAATTATCTTATATGAGCAGATTTCAAATTACGCAATAGTAATAGCATTATTGTAGAATAGCTGACTGATAAAATAAGTTATAGAAAAGTTTATTGTTTTCTGTATACTTAAACCTGTCCGTGATTTAATGAAAGTCACATTTTTTCTTAACATGCAATTGTCAAAGAAATAAAAAATTATAGTTTTTACATTATTACAGGATTTTTGCAACTTTACATATGTAGACAATTTTTAGAGTATACAGTAATTTTTTTTCAACATAAGTCATTTTACCTAAATTCTATCCTAAGTAAACGTTTGAATATCCAGCATTTTTAAAAAATTAAAAATTTAAAAATCAATGTTGAGGTAAAATGTTGAAATAAGAGTATTTCTAATTATTTGCCCTCAGAAAGATTTTATGTCTGTAGGTGAACATCTCTTATATAACTGGACCTATTTGATTGTGTTTTCATTGAAACTTTGTAATCGACTTTAGACTGTTTTAGGCTATTTTTCTTACAGGTACGAAGTAGCCAGTATAATAAAAACTTTTCGGAGTTTTGATAATTTACATTTCCAAAGTCTACTAGTAGCCTATGAGTTTACAAGGGTAAAATTATTTGAAAAGAGGCATAAGGGAAAAATATGAATCATATATTTTAAAAATTAATTAAACTTCAGAAAATGGATAGTATTTAGAAATAATTTTATTTATTATTCAATCCATTTATTTGTATAAATACTTATTGAGAAGCTTACCAATTTATCTGATCTGTAAGCTTCTAATTATATAAGATAATAAAATTCTTTTAATATTCATCTACCCCTATTACAACTGATCAATCTATTCATAAATCTATTCATTTATATATCTATTCATAAAACAATCTATCCACTGCATTGGTAAAGTACAGACAAAAAAGAAGTAGTAACTTTTTTTTTATTTCTTCCTTGTAAATAATTAGACATAATAGGAGGAAGCTGGGATGATTAAGTTCGTAGCAGCGTAGCTGTATAGTATAAAAAATATAAATCTAATTTTAATTTATTAAAGGCGAAGCTTTCTTACTCTTAGTGTAAGTCCATCGGTCTGTTACGGATAGCTATTTAATTCAAGCATGTTAGAATTCTCCAACTTAATATGATGAATCCTGTAGCAGTTATGTACAATTAAGAAAGTGTAGCAATTCCATAATTATTACCAGAAAAGCCATGTTTTAAACATGTTTTTTTCATGAGCTTCACTTGTATGGATGTTGTCATCCTTGTTTTGTTTATCTTTATAACTAATTTCTACTAAAGATATTATCAATCTTATTCTTAATTCTTTTCGGGGAATTATCACAAAAAGTTTCTATTATGTCTGTAAAAAAGTTTTTTTTTTGAGTTGCTTTGCTCCCAAGAAGAAAAGGGGGTTATTAAAACATTTGAGCATTGCAATTAAATCTCAATTGTTGGGGTGTGTGTGTGTGTGTGAGGGGGGACGGGGTGCTTGTATGTGTGTGGGAATGCGTGTTTGTGTGTGAGAGTGCTTAAAATCAGTGCAATTTAAAACACATAAACAATCAGAAATAAAGGCAATGCATTAAGGTCTTAAAAACTACTTTGGAATTATTGTCTACTACTATCTTTCCTTATATTTAGTTAGTTTATATAAAAATAAAGTTAAGTCCTAAAAATCTAATGCCCAGCAAGTTTAGGGCTTCTTTAAATAAAATAATCTTAAAACCAGTACTCGGCAGCCGACAAATCCTTAATTCAAACAAGTAAGATGCTTTGATTTAAAAAAAAAGATTGTCATATTTGGTTCATGTTTAGACTTCTAGCTGATTTTAAAGTGGTTAAAGGTTGATTTCCTTGAGGTTTACAGGCGGCAGAGGCGCGTGTTTTAAGTAATTGTACTATGATTTTGAGACAAGAATAATTAATCTCCCATTGATCTTTCTCTAATTTTTACATGTAAGAGATGAGGGGAAATGAAAAGTGGAAAAAAGAGAGATAATATAAGGAAAAGAGTAATAAAGGGAAACAAAAGTCTGATTTTAAAGAGATGGGTGAGGGGGGATGGGAGATAGGGCAGGGGTATGTATTCAGTAAAATATTTCAGAATATAGTAAAAGTTCATGTTCAAAAATATAAAACTTTAACTATTTAATATTATAGTGTCAACAAGAATGACAACTTCCATAGACAGTAAAGCATAACTATAATATTACCTAATTATTCGCAATTATACAAGAACCTACGGATGGGCAAATAGAGTTATGAAGTAGATGCTTACTGGTTAGAATATTCACAATTAAGATTAAGTTGTCTATCTTTTATAGCAGCAGCAAAATGTCAATTTTACATTTATTTTTTATTTTAAATTACCTTTCTTATTTAAATGCGGGAAGTGAAGTTTGTTTGTTTTCCAGAACTTTTTCTAGAAGTGTCTTATTCTACACAGACATTATCCTAAAGAGTGGCAGAGAAATTTATAGAAAGAAATGGAGCGATATAAATGTAGCTAACATTGGCGTGCGGTAAGGGGAGAGTAGGGGGCAAATATCTGTGCACGCGAGTGATAGCTAGCAAGAAAGATATTTGGTAGATAATTATTCAATTCCTTCCTTTAAGACTGCATAAAAATTGTAATAGGCGTTGCTTCTTTCTGTCTATCTATCTACCAAAAACAATAATGTCATAAGAAGTGGAGCAAATTTTAGAACAATTAACTTCAGTACAAAGTTATCATTTTAATAAAAAGAGCATGTTATAAAATAGATACTAAGCCTCAATACAATGTTAAACGACTATTACTAGTAAAGTTATATTTAAACTGTCGGTTCGTCCATGAAACCTTATGACGAACACACCCTAATGTAGCAATGCTGCGCTTCTTAAAATCTAACTATCTAATTATCTCTCCGACCTCTATTTGTTATGAACAGTTAACAAATATAACACTTCATACTTTGTATCAATTTTAAGTATAATATCTATCTATCTTTCTATTTTCTTTATGTTTTTAATATGTCACTAGCGGCTGGGTCATTAGCATCAAATAATTCGAAGGGGGAGGGGGGGGGGGAGTGTCGAAGTGGTTCGAAAATAGCTTACAATTACTCTATTGCTTATATTTAACAAAGGAAATAGCTCTTGCACTTGATCGGTTCAGTCATTTGCGAGATTTTAATACAAATAAAAAAATCTTCAGCTTCATACATCCTTAAAATAAAGTAACAGGTTATTGTATGTCTTTGTGTGTGTGTACCAAAGAACCTTGCTAACCACTGAACCTATATGGTGCTCCGTTACATGGTAGCTTCTACTAGGTCCTGGTAAGGTTTATTATTATTTTGAAGGAGGGTACCACCACCATCCCAAGAGAAATCACCCCTAGAAAATAAATCCCCCCAAATTTAAAAAAAAAATTTCTTTAAAAAACTGTAATTGAAAGAGGGGGTTTGACTCCCCCCCCCCCTAACCCAAAGACCCCTAGATGCGACTAGGGGCGTAGCCGCTGCTCGTATTTAAATAAAGGGATGAAGTATTTTTTGTTTAATAAAAAAAAACTTATATGATACAACTATGAACACGAACAGTACTACTTCAAATTTTTGTATGAAATTTGGGCGAAACACAAAGTTTAGATTGATTGAACCACTATCAAGTGAAACTTGTAGCTGGCTAAAATAACGATATCTTTTCCACATTCCGTCACCTCCTACTGGATGAATGAAGTGACCAATAAATGATGTCCATTGTCCATGCTAGCAACCTAAATTGACGACAATTTTTTTTCCTGTCACGATATCCGTGTATATTCTATATCCATTCGTATTGACTATTTTCCTACATCATTATCAAATAGACGGACATACCACAGTTTTAAAATAGACTCGCCTCTAAAAAGCATCGTCATTGCAAATTAACAAAAAGTGTCTTATGGTCAGTTTCTTAACTAGCAGGAAAAGTTACTCTTAAAAATAAATAGATTTAGATAATTTTGGAAAGAATTAAATGGATATAAAGAAATAGATAGATAGAGAGATTATCATATAGTCAGATAAAACGGTAAACCAAGATAATCTTATTCAAGTAAATCATATATATCTAAATCTTTGAATTATTTTTTTTCTGATTAATTATCTTTTTTCAAGCTTATCCTTATTATCAAATAGCAAAAACAGGGTATATCATTAGAAAATAGAAATAGATAGTGTTATGTAATTCATCAGCAAAGATAAATAGATATTTAGATGGTAAGACCAATTATATCCAAATGCAGAGCAACAACAAAATACCAAAAATGCATTAAACAATGATACAAGGCAAAACCTGCTGAAACTAATTTTAGAGACACTACGCTGATACTGTAAACTGAAATAGAGAAGCTTTTTTACTGCGTAAAGACTAAATTATTCTGTTATTTTTTGACGGATTGTTAGACATATGGAAATGTGCTAGTTAAACAGTAGCTGAACTTCAGTAAAAATAAATTTACTAAAGAATGTAGTTGCTTATTATAAAGGCAGCGAAAAATTACCATTTTAAATGGTTTAGCATAAATCAAAGTAGAGATAGATAGATTACTTTCAAATTATAAATCAAAATGGAAAAGGCAAGGGTCGGTAGCCGACTAAAGTTATTTTTACGTGTGCAGATGATTGTTGCTTAAAAAAGGAATTAACAAAGCTAAGACTTTAATAAGTTTCTAATAAGTGTATTCTAATTTTCTACCTGAAATTCATTTTAACAATTTCTGTTTTAAGTCTTTAACAATAATGTACTAATTTTTGCTACTAATCACCAACGAAGCTGAAAGGGAGTTAAACGTTACAGAACACACTCTGCGTGTTACAACAAATAAAAAGCAATATCTAAAAAAGATGATAATAATATTTGATTAAAATTGCAAGATTTTGGGTTTATCTATAAACCATATGGCATGGAAATAGTTTAAACAATGCACAACCAAAATATTAGTAGCATACCTTCTCTACAACTAAGGTATATATATATATACGATTATCCATCATATGTTATCCTGTTATTTTTTTGTTTATTAACACTGACATTACATATAGAAAAGCTGCATAACTTTTAACAATTAAAAAAGTAAAACAATTAAAGAAGATTTTTTCTCAAACAATTTATTATAACAAACAATTATTTACTATTCCGTTATTTGTATGATACATAATCAATTATTTGAATAAAATCTGACAAAATTGTTTTCGTCTGTTTTTTGCTATCTATCTATTATCTATATGATATCCTTTCTTTCATATTTATAACTAGCGGATTCGCCCCTTGATGCAGTTAGCGGGATCCTTCGGTACACACAGACAAACAAACTCATAAACATCCTGTTGATAGATCCTCTGGGGAATTGTCCTATATTAACTTAAATGTAGTGTACTTTTACGCAGAAAAGTTATCTGTAAATTAAAGTAATATATACTATAAATCTATTATTTGTAACACCCAATAGACATCATACCCTTTAATTGTGCGACACTTGTTTTAAAGTCTCTACTGTGCATTTTTACGTCAAAACGTATCTTTTACATTACATATTTAACAATATATTAATTTTAGGATGAGTCTGGGCTGAGCAATACCGACCCCACCAACCATTCTCACAGCCACTCAACCCGCTGGTCAACATCAACCGCCGCCAATAATGGAGCTAACGGCGATATTGTCTCGGTTTGCTGCGCTTCTGACGCCCAAAGTCTTGACCGCCTCAGCATTCAGACACAGGAAGGCGAAATATTCGGCGGAAATGAAGATTTTAACTGGCGACTGGGGCGTGGCGGCCGAGCCGCTGATTGGGCCAAAGACTTTGACAATCTCCTGTCAGACCGGTATGGACTGAATAAATTTACAGAATTTTTGCGGCAAGAATTTAGCCACGAAAACATATACTTTTGGTCTGCAGCTGAACGTTACCGTCTTATTGAAGGCGTCGAAAGTGGCGAGAATGGTGGTGATATAGATAATCGGCGTAGAGATGCGGCTAAAAATATTCTAAGGAGGCATCTAGCGCCCGGCGCCGTAGATCCCGTGAACTTAGATGCTGCCAGCCGTTTGAGACTCCTGTCAAATCTTGAAAAAATCGGTGCTACAATTGAAACTGCTAGTCAGATAGACGAAGAAGGATTTTTCGTGTCTGTAGCTACTGAAAAAGAAACACAGACAGGGGATAATTTAATGTGCGCCACGCCGCAACCTGATCTATTCCTTCAAGCACAGAATCAAATCTATAACCTAATGAAATACGACAGCTATCCGCGATTCTTGAAAAGCCGGCTGTACACCGATTGTGTGCGGCGGGAAATGACAGGTTCTAGCCTGTCGGCGGTAACACTTACCGGTACAACAGCGTCGTCAGAAATTGATGACGTTATTGTGGATGACTTACCGTCGACATTGCCGCGCGGCAATAAATCCGCCAAAGATTCAGGTCCCTCAAAAGGAAGAAATGCGGGCAATCGGTTGTCGGTGTTTTGGGACAATACGTGGGGCCGGAAGGATGGTGGAAATAGCGGCGGTAATCATGCAGCCTTGGCCTGCAGTGCGGTAAATAGCGGAGATATGACTGCAGATTTACTTAAACATGGAAACCACAGGTCAATATTTTCCAATTTACTCTACAATAACAAAAAAGTTTATTTTCAAAATTTAGTCATCTATAATACAAAGTAAAATGTCCGTCTGTCCCTTAAGATCTCGGTAACCACTGAACCGATCGGATTCTACTGTGTAAGGTATATACCTATTGGTCCTGTGGTGGTTTCAAGTTATTTTCTTGGGGGTTGGGGCACCCCCAACCCCCCCAAAAATGAAAATTTCCACCCCCCCCCCAAAAAAAAATTCACACTTTACATAAATTATTGACAGCAGCACCAGAATTTAAAATTTGTTTTTTTTAAAATTACCTCATGGGGCAAAGCCCCTGGAGGCTAGGAGCGAAGCCGCTAGTGATATAAAAAGACAGCAACTAGAAGGATAATTTAGTCTAAATACAATCACATTTAGCAAACTTTTGACATGTAATGTTTAAACAACAATCTTAAATTAATAGATAAGTAAATTGCCAATAAACTTAAAGGAATGTTAACATTTTTCCATTATATTTCCTTTTTTATATAATACTTTGTTCCCCTAGCATCTAGGACTCTGTATTCAAAGGGGAAGCAAAATTTTCTTTCTTTATGTGAGGGATTCTGCAGACTAACTTACGCAATCCTTCTAAATTTTCTTTGTTTTAGGGAGGGCTATTGAACATTAACTCTCGTAATCCTTATAAATTTTCTTTGTTTTAGGGAGGGCCACTGTACACTAACTCTCGTAATACTTCCAAATTTTCTTTATTTAGGGAGCTCTCATAATCCTTCCAAATATTCTTTGATTTAGGGAAGGCCACTACTGACTAACTCTCATAATCCTTCCAAATTTTCTTTATTTAGGGAGCTCTCATAATCCTTCCAAATTTTCTTTGATTTAGGGAAGGCCACTACTGACTAACTCTCATAATCCTTCCAAATTTTCTTTATTTAGGAAGCTCTCATAATCCTTCCAAATTTTCTTTGTTTTAGGGAAGGCTACTACTGACTAACTCTCATAATCCTTCCAAATTTTCTTTGTTTTATGGAGGGCAACTACAGACTAATTTGCGTAATACTTCCAAATTTTCTTAGTTTTAGGGAGGGCCACTGCACACTAACTCGCGTAATCTTTTAAAATTTTCTCTGTTCTAGGGAGGGCCACTGCACATTGACTCGCGTAATCCTTCCAAATGGTTCAACAAGTGTTGTAACTACAACAAGCGGGGAATCTATCCGCGCCCTTGTGTCTCGCCTACTTGAAAAACGTGGCTTGAAAATTGCTAACTTTGAGGTATGTAGTTTTCGGGTATAGTCCCTTTCGTGACATCGCACCTTAAGGGGCGATTATTCGTATTTTCACAGTAGGTTTTCTCCTATTTCTAGCCCCTGCGGGGGGCTCTAACCCTGCGGGGCTAATTACCTAACCCTGTGGGGCAATCATTTAACCCAATATAACCTAAGCTAACCTAAAATAACTTATAAAAAGCCATTTTGAAAATACGACAAATCGCCCCTTAAGGTGCGATGTCACGAAAGGGACTATTCCCTAGTTTTCTTATCCAAGCACTTAAATTTCCAGACCTATTAAGAACAGAATTTTTTAGTTGTCCAAACAGAATAATATTAATTTTGACACACAATTCACGGCAAGAATTTTGGGTTCAATGGCAAAAGATTTTGAATAAACCTGGTATCTGGAATCAAACCTATATCTGTTTAGCCCCCTCGGGACCTCTAACCATGCGGGGCCCTATAATCGTATCTTTACTTAAACTAAACAAAAAAACATCAAATACATTTCTTTTTGTCTTTTTATTTTGTTTTACTTAATGTCACACTATCTATCTGAATAAAAACGTATTAAATCTTTATTTTTCCCTAAAAAAGTTCTACCCCATACAAATTTTGCCTGTGAATATTATATTTATATCTAGGTATACTCCACTGGCGGCGATGAATCCTCAGGGACTGGCGGCCGCCAGTTTGATCTTTCTGAAGACTGCTGCACCCTTGGATGCACTGAGGTGCGGGTTGAACAGCGGATAAGCTTCAAAATTTGCGGAATCCCAACCTCCACCTCAAATCCACCTTCAAACTACAAAACTTTAAATGTAAAAACCCGCACATTTAAACAGATAAGGGATGTATTGGCGCCGTTATTGCATCCTTACAACCTTGAATTAGCGATAAACCCCGCCGAAAGTCCAAGAAACGGCGGTGCAATTGCCGTTAATGTTGTTACAGAAGATGGTGCTTGGGTAGACTTGAACCGTGACGTTTCTACAATAGAAAACAAACGTTTGTTTGTTCAGCCTTGTAACGGCGGCAAAAGTAGCGTGTTTGGCGGCGATGTTAGTGCTTTGACTGATAATGATAACGGTCCAACTCCTTCGGCCGAAATTTCTCTATATGAAGGACTACAAATTATGCGACGGGGTCGTTTTGAAGATCAACGCGGTACAGAAATCCGCTTTGAAATTCCAGACTTTCTGAAACTACCGCAGTCTTCAGACTCACCGCAAAGCAGTAAGAGCACCCCGACGGTCAGCACAAGCACCCCGCAGTCATCCAAAGCTCCCAAAGTAAATAAGGATAGCATTCAAATGACCCCGATAAAAAAGGAGGTATTTAATGATTCTAGCCCAACACTGGGATTTGTGTAAATTTAAACATTTAATTAATCAAAATAGAAACACTTAGTGAAAAGAAATAATCAATTATAAACAGTTATTGATGTTTTAATTCATTGAACCAATAAAACAAAATTTGGACCAATTGATTTAATTAAGAAAAATATGATAATTGAATATTTTTTATCCATAATGTTTTTAACCTACAATAAATTTAGTATTCTTAGTTTTTTAAGCATTACAATTTTGTGATTTTTGTATTTTTTGCTCTGTTATGCCGTTATGAAAAAATCAGATAGATAGACGTATATTACTAAAATGATGACTTTTTAAAACTACCAAAGAATAAATTAGATTTAAAATGTATATAAATTTTGTATCATTTAAAATGTAAAAATATATATAAAAGATTTAAAAAAAATAGAACAGCCTAATTTAGTGTTCTAAGTAATTAATAACAAAGTTTTAGTTATGTGATTAAATAATTCTCAAAATTGAGAAAAAAATATTGAAATTTTGGAAATGTATCAATGTCACATTTTTCTGCTTTTATTACATCAACATAAGATGTCATTTATAATTACTTAATCTTTAACCTAAAAAGTGTATATACAATTATTTCGACAGATTTTAAAGAGGAATGTTATTTTTAAATGGTTAAAAATCAAATAAAAATTATACTTTATAGGTATTTTTATGTAAATATGTAATATTGTAGATAATAAAAGTATATATATGTACACTGTGATATTAAAATAATGTTTTTTAATAACTTTGCATTTTTAATAAAAACTATTGCATTAATTTGAGTTGGATTTTTTTACAGCGTGCCTACTTTATAATTATAAATGTTCGTTTGTCTGTCCATCTAAAACAAAATTTCTCGGATGCTTTCAAAAGTAATGCCTGTTTTGATTAGTTTTTCTGCTGAATAACAGGCATCTTCTCTGCTATTCCACTTGTCAATCTGCTTTTATCATAATAAAAGAAATATAATTTCTAAATTTAAAATGAGCGAAATATTGAAAAAAATCTTATAATAGAGTTCAGGTCACACATTTCCTTTTTAATTTGTTTAAACTTTAAAGTACTCGGTCAAATACTTTTTATGAATATTGTTTTTCTAAAATTATTCCTTTAAAATGTGATACATAAAAAGTCTTGAAATTATGATGAAAGGTTTTGTGATTTTTGAAGTATTCATGGCAGTACAACTACATTACTAAAACTGCCTGATCCGTAACAGTACAACTATTTCAATGGTCTCTATTCACATTGCAAGAATCGTGAAGGTATAACCATTTCAGAATTGAAAATGGCACCGTGACAGTACAGTAGAATCATTTTTATAGTACAATATTTGGCCTTACCAGTACTAACATAATAAACTAAAATATTCCTTACAGTACGACTGTTGTTGTTATGTTCTGTTTTAAATATGTTGAGAGGTTTTGTGACTTTTTATCTTATTGTAAAAAAAATACAAAAATGAAACAAGACCAAAAATGGTAATAGATGAGTAGATACTTGTATAAAATAATTTATGAATCTAACATAGAATGATTACCATATATTATATTTATAGAGAGAAAAAGAGATTTTGATTTAATTTTTGTTATTTTATTTTATTTGAAACATACAAAAAAATTAGTGTATAACCTATTCAACATCATATAATTGAATATTGTGCAAATAATTAATTAAAAGGGATGTTTTTTTTTTTATATACACTAATATCTTTGAATAGCTTTAGTTGTAACTCTATGGAGATGTGCAACATTTCTGTTGGAAGGAGTGAGTCAGTGAGTGTTACGGATACTATAGAGATGCTACTCATCCAATAATAAAACAAGTGTCAAATAAATTAGCATTTGAGTGCTGTTTGACCAAGACAATTTCAGAAGCATATCTTAAATAGTAAATAAGTAGACACCAGGAATAAGGTATAGATAACAAGCGAAATATATCTAAAATAATATCAAGAAAAGTCGTCAAATCTACTAAATGTTGCCCCCAAACTACAGCTGAAAATAACGTATAGGTTTTGTGATTTTTTTTCTTCGAATTAATTTCATTGTTGGTATAAGCTGATATACTCTAATAGATTTGACTCTATATACGTTTTCTCAAAAGCTCGATATATAGCATTTCTGCTCAGGAGTTAGTGAGGGAAACGGATACTATAGAGATGCTACTCAACTGGTAATAAACAATTTAAACTAAATTTGCACTGGAGTGATGAGAGATCAAGATAATTTCAGAAGCAGATGAGAAGAGAATACATTTGTATAAAACGTTTAGAAATCCCCTTCATAGAGACTGATGGATGTACAAAAAAAGTTATATAGTAGATTCTGATGGGCAAAGAAAATTAAGGAAAATTTCAGAAGCATGTTGTGCATGTAACAACCTGAGTATGGATAAATTTATCTGCTACGCCCCTATAGGCCATTTGGTGCACTTGGGGTATGGGAGGGGGTTGGGTAAACGTCTAGTTATGTTTTTAAAAAAATCAAAAATATTATTTAGGGGTGCATATTTTTTCATTGTCGATTCATCTTGGTAGGGAAGATAGAGTCCCAACATCCTGTCAAGGACCCATAAGAAGCTTTGCTGTAATGTGAACCATATCAGTCAAGTGGTTAGCGAGAGTTATAGACAGACTGACATCCAGTTACTTTTATATGTCAATTTACTTTTTTAATAACTACGTTAATAAGTATGAATAAATTAAAATTCGTTATCATTATATTTTTATTTGTAAGTTATGTTATCTATTACAAAAGTGTTATTTGTTATAGATAAGAAAGATTCTAACTGATAACAAAGGAGAATTTACATAAAATTTATGAAATATCACCATCACTTTAAAATTTTCCTCCATTAAATGTACCACATGAAAGTTTTAAAAACTTTGTATTTTTGATGTTTTTGACTGAGAGAGTTAAAGGAATTCCTTCTGACTTTTCCCCTTAAACAAAAAACACCTACAACTTAATATATCATATCTTGCTTATTGCTCAGCTGTTGATTATAATAAAGTGAGATCAACGGCCATTTATAGAATGCTGCAGCCGCAAAATGTGTAAAAAATAATGCAGCTTGGCAGTTCAACGTCCCCCCTATTACCTCGGCTCCTATTAGAGCTCGAAGGATTTTTTAAAAATGTGCATGTCCACTGTTTGATAAAAAAATCCTGACTTTAAGTGAGTCAAAGTCATTTTTCGCTTCCTTTGCCCCTTTATTTAATAAACCTTTGTTTTTCGATTCTTTTTTCTTAAAAATTTTAAATGGCTACAATTTTTTGTTATTTTTAAAGCTAGAAGAACAATTTTTCAGAAAATATTTATCTTTATGTAAATTTTATATTAGAAATCTTAAAACATAAATTGAAGTCTCTAAGTCAAAAATCACAAGAGGCTTTTAAAGATTTCTGGATACCCAGCGGATCAGGAGCTGCAGGATCATTCCTGGAACCTGAAATTGACTTGAACACCTATATTTTGTATAATGATGTACTCCTATAGAATATTTAAGTATTTTGGTAACATAAAAGGCTTTGTTTATTGTTTTAGTCAAAAGAATCTTTATTTGTGACGCTGCTTATTTAAGGCTAGCTGTAATAGTAATCATTTATCGAGGGATAAACTTTTCCATCGTGTTACTATATAAAAGATCTAGTTTGTTTGCCTGGCTGTTTGTACTTAAGATCTTGCAAATCGCTAGACTAACTAAGAGGGAAGATTTACTTAACTCATTTCTTAAGATTCGCTATTTTAAAATCTTTTATATATATTCTTTTGAGTAAATTCAATGTTGGGAAAAGTAACATTCTTTTAGATACGAGGAAGGATTTAAATGTCGTCTTCAAGTCAGAAAAATATTATTTTTTATTGTTTCATAGGTTCAATTTAACATTAATTTTTTTTAGAAAAAATACATTTTTTTCATAAACCGGATATAATCGTCTTCTTTTTGTAACAGGAAAATTTAAGACTATTATCTTAATTTCCAACCTTTGTAAAAATTCATTAAATAGTAGTTTCTAGATTTACCGCTAGAAGTCTCTAAACTTTGGTTTAAAATTCAAGATACATAAAATTGCGATGAAATTTTAAAAAATGAAAACTTTTTATATTGTGATTTTAATATCAATACTAAATGGTCAAATTTTACAACATTTTTTCCAAAAAGTAATAAAAGAGTGAGTCCTTATAAAAACTTAGTTGAATAATACATTTTTTAGTTGCAATATACAGGGATTAAATATTTGTTGACTGTTTCCCATGTTCTTTATATTTGTGGCTCGCTGTAATAGTAGGCAGTAAATTTTATCATTAGTTCTTATAATAATAGACAGTAGTATTATTATCCACGATTACCAAGAAGTTAGAACTCTGTCTTTGTTAGCTTTTAATTTTCATAGGTGGAAAACAGGATTGTAGAATTTAATGAACTACAGCGCAATATTTATTTGCTCCCTTCTTAATACACTTTTTGGGAACTCAATTTGAGGGATTGGGTCAAATTCTTCAAGAGAACCAAAAGATTTAGTTATTTTGAATAAGTCTAAGCAACCATAATGTAAATGTATATACATATTCTTTTTAGGTAAATACTGTAAACTACTGAGAGAGGGGGAGAGAGATAGAGAGAAAGAGGGAAAGATGGAGAAAATGAGGTATGAGGTGAAGGACCTAGTGTCTGGCCTTGGTGACCATCAAGTTGGCTGTACAGCCCAAGAAGATCACCACCTCACCCGAGGTTATCAGGTAATACAGATAAATGCAGTGGGTGAATAAGAAAAACATTTAACCATTGGACCGATAGGTCTGACAGGAATCATCAGTTGGTGTTGGTCATGTATTAGGCTATTTTATTGCATTAAAACCAAAAACACAACAACAGTGATTTACCCCTTACCTCCCATGCCTCGTGTAGCCCCGACCCTAGATACTAGGGGATACGGCAAAACATATAAAAAGAGAAAGAGAAACACGCACATATAAATGACATTCAACTTTTCAGGCCTACTATATGAATAAAGACACACTGCTTTAAAAGTCGTCTTTGATTTAGGAACTATAATTCAGAAGACTATCATTATTTTGTTTCAGCCATTAAATATTGTTCCTATTAATAAACTCATTACAACTCATTACTAATTTTTTATCTGGTGGTTTTTTTATATTAATGGATCACTGCGGGGCCTTTCAAAAGTTGGGTAGGTAAGTGTTTATTTTTCAATAGAAAATATCACAAAATCATTTGTAATGTCATTTTGACATATAATTATACAATATACATAGAAACAAGGATGACAACATCCATAAAAGCGAAGCACTGTAACGGTAGGACAAACGGACATTAACACTTGTATAGTATCTGAACTGAATAATCAGAATTTAAAAGTATAAGAGCCGAAGCAAAATTGTAAGTAAATTTGTTGAAAAACTGCTTGAAGCAGGATAATGTTTATGGACATACTTAAATTTTTGGACTTGATTATAGAGTTGCTTCGCTTATAATATTGTTCTTTGTTGTCCCAGGAATCAATATACCAAAAATCAGATCAAACGGATGATTAGAACAGTTGAAAATTTGTTGTTAAAAAAGTAGAAAAATCAACATGTTTAAAATGGACGTACGGACATTCTGGTAATGATTATAGAGTTGCTACGCTTTCTAAATCGTACCCAACTACTACAGGAATCATCATGCAAAGTTTGAAATCGATAGGACAATTCTAGCATGCCTAAATTAACGAATAAAAGCTATCTATCTCGGACGGACGTACGGACGGACGGACGTACGGACGGACGGACGGACGGACGGACGGACGTACGGACGGACGTACGGACGGACCGACCCTAATTATAGAAAAGCTTTGCTTTTAATAATCCTTCATCAAAATATATTATGTAAGTCCCCTATATGCCATTGGCGAATCCATGAGTTATTAAAATAGTATCTTTGCTTTTTACATAAGTAACAGAGGTCATTAAATTGACCTTTTGTTGACCTTCAGTATTTAGTAAGGAATATATAGACATGTATTAAGAATTACAAAAGAAAACATTATCATTACACCCCTTATAGATATACTATTGGCTACGCCCCCAACCTTTAGAGGCTCTGACTCTTAGAAAGAAAATACACCTGATTCATTCTCCTGCAACAGCACTACTACTTCTATTCTTATTTTTTTTAGGCAGGGGGGGGGGGGATAAAACCCGTATTTTGAGCATAGAACCATAAACCGAAATAAAAATGATAGTAATAAAATAAAAACAAAAAATAATCTTGGAGTCTGTCCTCTCGAGGCTAACAAAAATGGAATTAATCATACACTTTTTTATCTTACTATCCACAGAAAGCTGTTTCAGTTTCTATAATAAGATGAGACTATGTCCTTTTATAATGATTGTTCCTGTCTATTGTATTTGTATATCCATCTGTAGTTGTGTCTGTCTGTTTTTATGTATGTTAGCGACGACGTATATGCAAAAAGAATTTGATGAACATCATAAAAACTCGAGGAAGAAAGGATAATGAAAATTGAAGTCTAAACTCATTTTGTGACATTAATATAACAGAACAGTAACGGGCTAGTCGGGAACATTATTCAACTGTTATACTATAATTTTAAAAACCTGTAGAAATTGCAAAACCTATATAAAACATGAAGAAGAAAGGGGTAATTAGCACGCAAATAGAATCAAAGTATGTTCATTTAAAATTGCAGAGAAATAATTGTTTAAAGCTAAAAGCTAAAAAATCTATCAATAAACTATAAAATTTAATTTAAATAGTAATTGATTTTGAAACCCTAAATCCTAGCAAATAAAAAAAACCTTTTAAAGCTGTTTAATTACCTTGTGGATTGGTGTCTAAGAAATAATCCTGTTTAGCAGGTTCTGAATAATCAAATCCGTATTGTTTTACAATGAACAACCAACAATTTAGACTGCAGTGCCTTTTCTGAAAGTCATACCGGTGCTTTCACATAAAGCACCTTGGAAAGCACCTGATAGCTCCCTCCCTAATCTCAAAATAAAGACGGAGGGTAGTTTTTCGTTTGTTCATTCCTTTTGGTTAGGTTGTATTGGGTACAGGGCAGCCCTACAGAAGATTTCGTGAAAATAAAAATAAAAATACCCAACCCCCAAAATTTCCATATACGTCAAAATAATGGACGTGGGAATAAGTGCTCAATTGACACTTTTGTGTGAAATCACCTTACACATGTGCACAGTATTTTTAACATCTTTAGTTATGACGTTGTTTTATGAATTTCTTTAAGATGCGTCTTTATTCCAAATTTATTCGCGGGTTTTAATACACACCACGAGAGTATATCTTAGAATGAAATAAAAAATCGTTAAAGAGCGAAATGAGTAAATAAAATAATAAAACGGCAATCCAAATATAGCAATAGTATCCCTGTTGTACTTGGAATCATAATGTTGACGTGCAATTTTTAGGTTATGTCGACACATTATCATTTTGATAAAAGCTTTTAATAATTGGCTAATATTTACATTACCACAATATAGGTCTAAATTTGAAAATTACACATAGAATTCTATGTATATCTACCACAAAAATACTATTTTGATAATTTTAATATGTCTCAAGTCCTATAATGCAATGATGATATCAGCAACGAAAAACGCCAAGTAACAAAGAAGCTCTATAATTAAAAGTGTCTGTTGGTTGCCTTGAAATTAAATCTTGTGCATTAATTAAGTACTTAACAAATCTTTTTACTTAACAGTAATACATGTTTAAACTATTCACAATAAGTAAAATATGTATATTGTTACTGTATGATATTTATGATATTATAGCTTTAGGTCAGTGACGTACACAGAAATTTACTAAGGGGATGTGAAGCCTGTGTAGAGGTAGGGAAAGTCAGACCTTCCAAATATTCCGTTTTGATGGTTATAGAAAGACACCTTTCTATTTGCCCGTCATTTTATTAAGTTTTCTTTAAAAAGTTATCTAAAATTAAAAGCAGACTAAAATCCTATTTTAAATGTTTAAATACCAACATACAATAAAGAATTTATACAAAGCAACAAAATTATAAAATAGAAAATTCATTTCTATTAACAAGGATTACAACATTTACAAAAGCAAAGCTTAACATATTAAGAGACCAGACTAACAAGAATTAACAATTATACAGTGTCAACGCATTTGATACATTTGGATACTTTGAATCTGAACAAATTCTATATCAAATCATCTAAATCCCAAAATAACTTAAATATTATGCCTAATGATCCTAGGAATCCGCATTCTAAAAATCAAGTCAATGGTATAATCATATCATAGAAAATATTGCTTTTAAGAAAGCTAAGATTCATCGATTTAAATGGATTTACGAACTTTCTGATAATAATTTTAGAGTTGCTCCTCTTGAAATCTATAGGACACCTGCCCCAATTAAAGATAAGAGTTATACGGAAACTACAAAGAGCGTATTTTGCTGTTTTTAAAGAAATCCTTTTAGATTTATGTTTAATTTTATGATTTTATCGCAAAGATAAACTGTATGATGGGGTTAGAAGGTTACAAAGGTTTCCCTGAAAAACAACTAATTATTTGCCGCCACATTTTTGTATACGTCCACTGGTTTTTGGCAGAATTGTGGGTTCGAGTCCAGTCCATCCCGCGTCATATCATAAATAAAGATATAAAAAATTGTCATGCTGGTATGACAAGGGGCATGACAGGGGAAGGCATTGGCCACTGAAATGGCGTAAATTATTATTAAGGATTTCAGATGTTATTGGTTAACACAGTAGCAAAGGGGGTTTAGAGGGGTTATGCAGTTATCAAGAGGGTTGATATATTTTTGCAAGGGGGCGTAGAGGAGTGTAAGCCTTAGGGTATGAGACAGACATTCAGTGGATTGTGAAATTCCAAAAGCCTGACAAAATATCTTTTCAAGAGAGCTTTGTTGAGCGATTCATTCCGGTAGATAGACAGATGGACAAAAACTAAGTTAAACTTTAACGTTTTTTTAAATAGATCGTTAAAGTATTACAATTTTTTTTTAACAACCTTAATTATATCTTGATACTATTTTAGAGGGGTGCAGCACAGCAGACCTTCGTCAAGGGATGGTTTAATTAATGAAGTAAGACCAAAGGGGGATGCTGTATCACCCTTAATTTTTCCCAGGCATGATTTTCCAAAAATAAATTATGTCTGCACGGAGAGGTTCTGGGAAATAAGGACATGTCTCAATTATAAAGTTGTTTCGCTACCGGATATAAAGTTGTTTTATATGATAATCGTTCATATAGTTTTATGAATTTGCAAATTTTATAATTTAAAATACACAAACACGAACACACATACACCAACACACACACGCGCGCGAACAAAATGAAGATGGTTATTTCAGTTAAAAGATGTTTCATCTTATAATGTACTTGGTATGTTGGTCTGTCAAAAACGCACTTGTATGATAAAGATTTTAAACAGTTCATATCTATTAGGCAATCGAAAAATATACAGTTAATCCTGAAGAGCCAACAAGCCTTTTCCCATACCTTAATACCTAGGGAAGGGTCAGGGGGTTGGTTCAATCACTAATATAGCTATACAATTAGATTTTTAATTATATCTTTCTTGATACTAAACTATTGATCCAAACACAGTCATATTTATGTTTTCCTTACTTCGCCCCCTTTTTTTGGCTTTTTACCTAGAAACTGTACACGGCAGCTATCTTTTTAGTTTTCTTTAGCTAGAAGTACAATTTGTTTAGAAAGTGTTATTATTTTGTGTGAATTTATCGAGGAATAATTTTGACAAAATGTTTTTGCTCCCTACCTGGATTTCAAACCATCCAGATGAGGGGTGCAGGAGGAGGAGCAATTAGAGCTTTTTTCTACTTCTAGGGGGTCAGGGGGTGGGCAAAAGCCCTAAAACCTCCTTCGGTTCACACGCCTAGGCTAAAAAGTAACCCAATATTATCTTGAAACACAGATGAGATAGAAAAATGTGGAGGTAGTGTAGCACACTCAACAACATCCACCTTCGGGGAATAGGGGTTAAATCTTTTTGCAAACTTAAAAAATAGTATATATTTTTATTACAGCTTGAATATTTAAACTGTTTTCTTTTAAAACATGGTTGGGCTGTTTTCTTTCATAAACAAATTCATCCTTGACCAACATCCATAAATGTTAGTGATTTCTCAGAAGTATATAATTACTATTTATGTATACAGAACAGTAGGTTCTAAATAATACAGATATCATCCAAAGCGCGGGTTCTGAGGATATTTAGTGCGATACTATGACAAAAGAATATTTGCATTTACATCTGTTTAGGTCCTACAATTGTGACTGGAAAAAAATATACATTCAATGAATAACCTACTTCTTTACAATGATGACAAAATACACATAAGTAGCGTAGAAAAAATATTAATAGATGTTTAGAAAACAAACACAAAACAAAAAAAAACATTTAGAGTAAATGAATCAAATAATTCCAGAGACAATATATAACATGTGCTACATAAATATAGGAATGCTGACAAAAAGTTTTAGTGGTCTATCTTAAACAAGGGCTGAGAAACTCACGCTCCCTCATACTTTCTCTAACGGACAAATGGAAGGAAATTGAGAATTATAGAGTAGTTTCGCTAGCAAGAAATAATTCGTCCAAATAGTGGATTCTGCGATAGTTTGATTCTAAAGAATGACACAAGAATATATGTATACAATGGCCTGATAATGTACTGTCACACTATCAATTACAAAATTTATTTAAGGCTGATGTATAATTTCTATATAGAGAAAAAAGCCTAAAAAATAATATAGGTATCCAAAAAATACACGAGAAGGTCAATGTATATTTTCTAGGTTTTTCAATTTGCGCCGCTAACTTAATCGGGTTCTTAACAAGGATGACAACATTTATAAAAGCAAAGCACTGAAACGGTAGGACAAACGGACGTTAACACTTGTATTGTGTCAGAACTGAATAATCATAATATAAATGTATAAGAGTCAAAGCAAAATTGTAAGTAAATTTGTTGAAAAACTGCTTGATTCAGGATAATGTTTATGGACATACTTACATTTTTAGGACTTGATTATAGAGTTGCTTTGCTTATTACATTATACTTTGTTGTCCAGGAATCAATATACCAAAAATCAGATCAATCGGATGATTAGATCACATAAAAATTTGTTGTTAAAAAAGTAAAAAAAAATTCTAACATGCCTAAATTAACAAAAAAAAAGCTATCCGTTACGGACGGACGGACCGACCCTAATTATAGAAAAGCTTCGCTTTTAAAAAGAAGGGATACAATAATGAACAATGAATTGACGTACATCCCCTAACATGAGAAACAAAACTACCTCTGTAAATTAAAATTATTCGTTAAAAATTTGGACACTTAAAGTTTTGAACCAACCTATCAAGATATATACAAGTACCCAAAGTTGTAAGATAACGCGACAATGAAATTCTTAGTACCAGTAAAATTTACAGTCCAATGTCCTCTCCCTCCTTATGTAATAGAAAACATTTTAAAAAAATAGATAATACATAGAGTAGTAGGGTATGATTCAAGGTATCAAACTTTAACATTGAATTAGAAAATGGTATGAGCCTGAAAATTACTAATGCTAGTAATTTAAGCATCTGGGTTAATTTTGTGGCGAAGCTACTCCATAGTTCACTTTGTCCTTAAGCCGATTTGTCCGTCCGTAAGATTATGAATAAAATGGTATTTTCTAGGCTGCTATTTTAGATAGACGGCTGAAATTTTGAGTGATGATTTATTGTACCATTAGCATCTAGAATCAAATTTACTTCACTCGTCCGTCTGTCGGTCATGCATCAAAAGATTTGACCGTTTGTCTATTCATGATTATTTGTTCTTCGCCACTTATTGATTTTGTCATTTTTGCTAAGTTTTACTCTGTATAAATTTTGTTGTGTTGAAAGTGATTCAATACGCTCTTAAATATTTTTTTTATCAAAAATCACATTGTCAAAAAATATTTATTATTTAAACAATTTTAAGCTTCTCTTTCACATATGCAATCATCTTTGTTTGTTGAAAACTAAAGGAATAATTGAAAAGTGAACTGATTTTAAAAATAGAGCTATGTATTTTAGGCTGCCAAAATGTTTTAGGTTTTACATACTTCAAGGATGTATGTCTTAATTAGTTTCCTAATTTTTAAAGAACAAGAATGAAAACGTCCAAGAATGGAAATATCAAGAAAACTCCGAAATAATGTCACAACGAACATTTGATATTGAAGAAAAATTAAATACAATCAAAGTATTTTGGGATAAAATCACTAAACCTTTCAATGTCAAATTAAAACAAGTGTGGCCTGGCTTAAAACTATTTGCTTAGAACTGCTCTTGTAGAAATCTTATATAATGAGCCTATTTAAATTTGTACTAATAATGGCTATGCCCCTAGCTTTAGAGGGCAAATACTAGTTGGGCATGAAGGATAAAATCTCCAGTATTAACATACTTGTGATGATCTAGTAAATAACTAAGCAATTTTTTGACACAGTACTGAAAATTTTCAGAGATATGTAGGGATAAAACACTTGTCATTAAATTGAGATACATCGCAAATGATAAACAAAATTACCACTTCTGTAGAATAAAATTGTTTATTGAAAAGTTTTGACATTATTAGTTTAGAATCAGCCCTTCAAATTTCAATAAAAATAACCAAAATGTATTTGAGCCAACGAATAAAATGCTTACTTTCTAAAACTTTAGGTTACAATGTAATCAACAGTCAAATGTCCCCTCCTTCCCTGTAAATTGTTTGGTCTGTATGAATATAAAAAAACACTAAACCTGACCTTCTGAAGAAATGTATCCTCAAAATATCTTCATTTTTAAAGAACAAGAATGGCACCACCCAAAAATATCAGCAAAACAAAAAATTAGCAATGTGTAATGAAAATATAATGCTATTTTTTTGAAAACATAATATAATGGCGAAGTTAATTAATCATAATGTTTTAAATGAATGTAAGACTTTCTGGAAATAATTGTAGAGTTGATAGAAATTTATAATTGTTCTTTGTCGCTATTGGGTATGGTTATTCAAGGTTTAAAACGAACGATTGAAACATTTAGACAATCTGTATTGTAGATATTAATTCTTCTAATGTTTTGTTACTTATTTCTGTCTACAAATATCAATTATCTCTCTCTCTCTCTCTTTCTCTCTCTCTCTCTCTCTCTCTCTCTCTCTCTCTCTCTCTCTCTCTCTCTCTCTCTCTCTCTCTCTTTATCCGTGTCTCTCTCTTTCTCTTTCTCTTGAATTTATCTACCACAATCTTTTTCGTATATTCATAGTTTTCTATGTTATTAAAAACAAGCTTTTCTGTAACTAGTTTCAGACCACATGTCCGTTATTCCTACAGTTTAAGAGCTTCGCTTTTATGGATGTTGTCATTCTTGTTCTTTTATATTTTACTTTCTTCTTTTTTATTTTTCTATGGGTTTTTATTTCCTAGTTGTGTATTTGTGTGTGTATGTGTGTGTGTGCTTTTATGTGTAGTTTGAATGTAATTGTAAAGATGGTTCAAATTAAATCTCCCCCCTGCCCTCTGAAAAAAAAGACACAAAAAATTCTTTATGTCTTTTGACAAAAGACAGATTAGTGTCAATTAGGTATGTTTAGCTTAACTAAGATTATCTATCTATCTATCTGTATTATTTTATATTTATCTATCTATCTATATGTCTTTTAATAGGTCTCCAGGGATACTTCGGAAAGATGCTGGTAAGTCAAGCATTAATTTTCTCCTTTTATTTCTAAAAAAAAGGCCATAGGCGTTGTCTCTCCTAGGCGGGCAGAGGTACCCCTCCCAAAATAGTTTCCCAAGAAGCTTCACTGTAAAGGAGAACCATATCGGTCCAGCAAGATCCATAAACACACAGAGACAGACAGACATTCTGATACAATTATATCAGAATAAAAAAAGCTAGTTGGGTTTTCATTCTATTCAAGAAAATCTTAAAGTAATAAAGATTCATCCAGCTCATGCTTATAGAATGGCAAAAGAATTAAAACAGTGAATTGTCTAGCTATCTATCTACATATCTAATATCTATATATCCATCTTTCTATGCTTATGAAAAAGTCACAACATGTAAATTTAAAATGTCCTTTTTAAAGACACATGCATACATGTTACATGCCCCCCTCCCCAATCCATCCATCGGAAATATTTCCTCGTGGACACCTCTATGGGGGGGCCGGGGGGGGGGGTGGGGTAGAGACCCATTTGTGCATTTTGTGTGACATTATGACACATACCTATATTCCTATATATATGAGGGGAGAAATAGGCGGAGATACATTATTTCAAACCAGTAAAAAAGAAAAAAGACTATATTTTAAAAAGTTGTTTTGGACTGGCTGAAAACTTGGTTTGCAAGGATGGGCCAATGACATTAAAAATGCATAGATAATACAATTCAATTTAGAATATGTTTTTATTAGGGTGGGTCGATTTTGTTTATTGTGCCTCCTGAGACAACCTGTTGCTAATTACTTTTTTAGAAATATTGATTTATTTGCATGGATTTCTGAACCGAAGGATAAATTTTGAGGTTGAAAAGGAATTCTTCAAACGATGTGTCTCTTTTTTCTTTAAATTTTCTCTGTTTTATTGGAAGTTATGTGGGAATAGGCAGCAACACTATGGCTTTTAGGGGTTAATTTTAGCGATATTCATCTCTCAATAACTATAGTCACAGTAGATATATTTTTGAACTTAGAAAATCTTTATATATCTTTGGGTTTCAGGTCAAATGTAAATTCTTGTAATCCGTATATATTGTTTCTGTTTTATTAATTTTTTATCAGTGCGTTCACTTTACAGAGATGACCAATTTTGAAGACGCACTGATTAGTTTGAGGCAACTTTAATCCTCCAGGCTCCAACTGTCAGAAATACCAAAACGCTGGGCGAATGCATTGTTAGTCATGTCCCAAAAGCATATACATAAGGTTTAGATAGTTGGAAGTTCCAATAAATTTGATTGGGTTATTTTCTGTCAAGCTTCAGTGGGTTAAATGAGGAAATACTTTTGTTTAATTAAAAAAAAAACAACATCTTGTGTAAATGATATCCTGTACGACATGGTACAACTACACTTATATACGTAGAGACCAACAGAACAAATAAGTTGTAATGTAGATGCTTATTGATGAGTAAACATTTGATGTTCTCATTACAGATGAACCGAATAACCAATTAAGTTTCAGAGTAGATGCTCATTTGACAGCATTATTTTTCTCTTAATTAATCCATTTTCTTCTCTATAATTTCCCAATTTCATGACTATCGGCCCGAGTAGTTAAATTAAAAGCTTTTTCGTGTAAAGAAATCTTAGCCAAAAATTCGGTTTTATATCTAAAATAGAGAACGAAGTATTAAAATGATATTTTTGTTTATTAATGTAGTTCGCCATTCTTGTGTGTGCTCATTCTTGTTTATAATATATTTCATAAATTTGAATATGACTAGACCTTTATAATAATAGCATATTTTCCTAAGAAATTCGCAATTGTTTTGCCATAGTGTTACTCACCCCCCCCCCCCCCACCCACATCCCCTTTTAAGCACAAATATACTACTTTAACCTTACACTTGAAATTTGCGGTGTTTTTGCGAAAATTATGTAGTAATATATTAGCAAATTTTTAGGTGATTTCTAAGAAAACAGTTACTTTAGTATGACATCGCAATAACAGGCTAGCATAGACAGAAATTTTAATATTATGCTGTGGTAATCAACAAAAAGAATAAATCAATCTTACATATATTTTTTTTTTAATTTTCCCTCTAAAAATTTATTTTTTAAGCAGATTAATATACTACTAATTAGTTTTTTAACAGTAAAAAAAACAATTTATTTAATCTGTACACCAAGACTGTAATCGCTCTTCATTAGTTACCTAAACCTTTGTTTATCCTGTTTTTATTCACATAAATATCATTTCTCATCTGTATTAAAACGGTATTGTCAACAAATATCTATTTACCTGAAATTTAAATTAAGTATTTCAAACAAACAATGAGTCTAGCAGCTATTTAAAAACGTTCAATACATCTATTCCTATTTTTCTTCCCTGAAATGTAAGTGCATATTTGTGTGTGTGCGTGTATGTTTTGGTTCTTTGCGCGTTTAAAATGGCGACTGCGCGAAGCGAGACACAATGTAAGGATACGCGACGACGAACGAGACGGCCGTAAGGACATCAAAATACGTTGGGAATCTTTGCGCCAAAACACACACACACACACACACACACATATATGCATGTACGACGAATGTATGAGGAGTTTTTAGAGTTATAAGAGTTAGTTTCATTCAAATGGCATTTGAGGACATACATAGTGATTTTTAAAACGATGTTTTAGCGTTGTTTTTTTTTTATAAAGACTCCCTTTTTGGAAACTTTTGATGATTTTATTGACAATTTTAATAAAAAGTTATTATAATAAACACAGTGAATAAAAAACCCCTACAAATATATAAGAATTGTGTGACAATCAAGTGTGATTCAAATCAAAGTTATTAAGATACAGTGTTAATCTTTTAATAAAGTGATTGAAAATATTAAAAGGTTTGTATTATTTACATTTCATATTATTATAATATTGTTGAAAATTCTTATTTAATATACCTAATGTTTATTCATTTTTAAAATCAAATATTTTATGAATTTTAAGATTAAGAATAAATCTAATAAATATTATTGAAGAATAAGAGTAAATAAAATAAACTTTATAAATCCAATAAGTATTTGGAAGATAAGAAGTATCTATAAAAAAAATTCTAGAGCTAAAATTCATTTTTTACAAGATATTAATTTTAATTACCCATAAAAAGAATTTAAAGTGATTCTTTGTAAAATAGACTTCAACGATTAGATAAAGAGATGTCGCTTTTAATAAACAAAAACAACTTTTATATGATGTGTGTGTAAGTAATCAAATAAGAAAATTTATCTATTCTAAAATATAAAGTAGTAATATTTTTATTATTTTTAGTGAAGGATCTCGTTAACTTCTAAGCAGATATGGTTTTCCTTTATATAGAGTCTTTTAATAGTCACTGTGGTGGTTTTTAAAATATTTTTTAAAGGGGTACATTCACCCTACTAGGAAAAATCGGCCCCGGAAAAATATGACCCATGTTTTTTTTATAAATATTTTTCCATTGAATTGAAAGTATGGGTTAGTCTTCCATCTCCCTAGAGAACTTAAAGGATAAAAAGGTAGAACAATAGTATATAAAATCAAATTTTAATTTTCATAATCTTATTTTCATTTTTATAAAATAACACGAATAAAATTTTAAAACCATCATTTCTTTTGATATCTAATCAAAGCATTAGCAGGCAGACGAAAAAATTTGAGAGTGGCTAAAATGAGGAAAAATTACTAAGTATGCAATATTTGGAATTTTTATAAAATAATTAATCATTTTAAATGTTTAATTTTTATACATGGAAAAATCCGAGAAAAGTAAATTGTTTGATAAAACACGGAAGAATATTAGGTAATCTCTTAAATCTTTTACTAGCGGCCGTTCAGCCTCTAGGGACAATTAAACTGGGAAGGTGAAAAGTCGACCTCCCCCCCTCCTTTTTTTCAATTTTAGTTTTATAAAGTTTTATTGTAAGGGGATATTTTTATTGGATTGGTGGAGATACCCTACCCCAAAATAGTTAAAAACCTTCCATGGACATATAGGAAGCTTCACTGTAAAGGGGAACAATGTTGGTTCAACGGTTTGCAACATCCTTTGCTACAGACAAAAAAGCTTACTTCTTTATATATAGTAGGAAGGATTAATAAGGAGGATATTTAAAATGATTAAATTTGCCACTTCATTGAGTCGTATTTATAAAGATGCTACGCTAATAAACTTGTACCCAATCGGCATAGAAATCATGGTTAATTCCATAATATGTCTTTGGTTCAAGTAAAATAGTTTTGAGTCAAAATAGGTAAAAAAAAGGCATTTCTTTTTAGAAATTGAGTTATAGATAAACATTCTTGTAATATTATAGAGTTGCTACATTTTACTTTATTTTATACTTAAGGAACAAATGGCTAAATCTATAATCTTAGGTAGGTAAACCAATTATAGAGATGCATATTTAAGCATATTTATGTACTTTGTTAAATTAACTTTTGTTATTTGAGAATATAAGAAATATTAATTGATCCGTGATTTACCTATCCCTGTTTCGCTGAACATGATAGGTCATTTAAAAATTGCTACTTTTAGTTTACTGTGCTATGTAGTAATATAATAGAAGTAATTTTGATTAATTAATAAGTTTTACCAGCAAATCTTTTATGAAATTAATGCCTCAAAATTGTATAATATTATTATTGTATATTATTAGAAAAGCGTTAAATGGGCGACCAAGAATTCTTGTAGCAATGTTTTAGAATTTAGCAAATTAGCTTTTTTGATTAATATGCCAGTCAAGAATACTTTTATTCAATGCCATACAGTCGACATAAACAATTGAAATTATAAAAAAATAGTTTTTGCTTCGCTGCTCTTGGATATACTTTTCTTGTTTTTTCCTATAAATGATAAATTAATTCGAACACCATATTATTTGTCTTAATTCGCGTCCAAATCAAAGTGTAAAAAATCTGGGAGAGAAAAAGCAAAAATGTAGAAAATTTGAATCATGTGATGTTTTTTTTGTGTGTGTGTCTTAGTAGAGCAGCTGAAAATTTTACTTTTAGAACTTATAGAATTATTTCAACTCGTAATTGATTCATAGACAATGACTTTTTAACATTGACTATTATCTATCTGAAATTGGTTTGCTTTTTGTTTTGTTTATTTGTTCTGTATTATTCTTACTGTTCTTTTGAGTTACAATTATTAATTGCCTGATTTTTAGAATCTTTTTTCAATAAAAACACCATAATCTAAGGTGCTTGTTCTATTTATTACACGATTCAAATTAAATTAAATCAAAAAGATCAGTTACTTTATAGGAACATTTTCTTAATTGTGGGGACCTCCCGCAACGCCCCCACCCCCTGAAAACTATATTACCCCCCCCCCCCTCCTCCTTTATCCCGTCCTAAAATCAGTGGGACGCCCGGAGAAGGGCTAAACTAATTAAGCTTATAATATGATATTTGATTTTTTAATAATTTCATTATTTATAAAATTTTATCCTTTCATATAAAAACGATCATCATTAAAATCCTATTTAAAAATTTTGTTAGGCCAGAAATATGAATTTTTTTCTTCCAGTTATTACTTTGATTTTAATATCTAAGACTATCTAGATACATATGTTAAGTTTAATCGCCACTTTATCTTATTGGTTGGCTCATAAACCTTAGGTCCTTTTATTGAATGATAATTAGTTGGTTTACAACTAGTAGTGTCAAAAAGTTTCAACGAATGATTGTAAGCTAGAGAAGGGATAATTTTCTCGTATTTATTCGAATCCGGTGGATAGGAACCGGTTCTCATCCATACGAAAAAAACTATGTCTAGCTTTCTACTAAAATAAAAATGTACAATTATAAGATTAATGACCAGTTTTTTAGCCCCGTAGTGGCGAAGGCACGGGCTAAAAAACTGGTTTTATATCCGCGGAAAGCTGTTTATAATACGATGCGAGATGTAACTAATATCAACTTTGAGAGATATATCAATTTATCTTTTATTGTCGTATCCCTTAAAATTCCTGTACATATCTGTCTTATACATACAGGGGAACACAAGGTGAATTAATTCATTCTCTTTAATATGTGAATAGAAGGACGGACATACCCTACACTTTTGTAAATAGCTGCGATTCAAAAAAAAATATAAAAAAAATTTTAATACCTGTCAATTTAGATTAAAATGTAGATTTTAAATGAATAACAAAGATATTTTGAGAATTTTAATAAATGTAAAAGGCGGACATTTAGTAAAAGGATAATTTTTAACGCTTTTTCTACTATGATTTTTAGTGACAAATGATTTTAAATTCTATTTGTAGCGAATCAGAGACATAAAAATTAGTAGAATTAGAAGACTAACAAATAAGACCTACGTACGAATAGTAATCTAAAGAGAAGATGCACATTGACCAGGGCAATCTTGACAGGAAATTTTTGGATGGCTATCCCCAAAGGCACCCAAATGAACCGTATTTACCCATCATTCTTTATCTGGAATAACAAAGTATGCTCTAAAGTAGATATTAACTGCCAAGAGAAATCTTCACAAGAACCTTCAGAAGTCCATATCATAGGGCAGCCTGAAGAAAATCACATTTACCATTACAGAGGGTCATACATACTATGTATGATATTGAGTAACTTCGCTACTAAAAAAGTAGATTCTCTACAACTAACATTGTTAATTTCATGTTCTACAAAAACTAGAAAAAGGAAAAAACTAAGTATTATATAATTGAATTAAATTACAAAATTGAAATAATGCAATAATAGGAATCTTATCCCAATTTATATGGATCTTGTTTTGCGTGTGTGTTTGTATATGCGTTTTTGTGTTTGTAGTGATTGAGAATAAAGAATAATATATTATATAATAAGCAGCAAGGCTTATAGAATGCAATTCTGTTAATGACATAGTATCATAAAAGATTCAAAAAGAATTCCAGTCAAATAAGTTGGGCATAAAATCAGTTTATTATAATCCATTTCTATAGAGAATGACATTAATCTACAACTCTTTTTTCTCCTCAATTTTAACTTGGTTTCAAAAGTATAAGATGTAAATTAGAGGGGAATAATTATTTTCTTACTAGTGGATGGTCCCTAGAATTTAGTCAATGTAGGGCAAATAAAAGTCTCAAAACTATCCAATTCTTAAATTTAAAAAAAAAATGGTCGAAAACCGTCCTAGGACCTATGTGAAGCTTTTCTAAACTGGATAACTCACTCAATCGGTTCAGTGGTTAGCAAGATCTTAACTATTAAAAAAAAATCCTTACTACTTTACACATATGAGCATAGTATTCCTTCATCCCTGACTTCTATGACATAATTACTTATATGAAAATTTGGGAGTTATGCAAAGAAATTCAGAGAATTACAAGGGGAAACAGTATGGTCGGGTTTCAAGATTAAATAATTCCATATATCACAATACAATTTCAGCTCCGAACGGATGGATTAAGTATTGGGTAACTGATTGACTTTAGACCCAATTATAAAGCACACTGAGAGATAAACTGATGGACAAACAGACATACAAACATACACGAAACATAAAAGATAAAATTGAATAAAAGTAAGAAATAGAAATCTAAGAATTAGGCGGAACCCTCATTTACTAAGTATATTTGCGATTACTTTTATTTAATGAAATCTTCTAATTTTTAACATGTACAAAACGGCCTGCTGTATTGCATCAAGATCCATGTCAGATCTATATAGGAAATAAATGTCTATAAATGAGCTCAAGGCTTCCAAGGAATATATGTTTAAAACTTATAGTGCTCCAATAATCCATAATAAAATCCCATTGGCCAGAACGATAAGACCCATTATTTTACTCTATTAAAAATAAATTCATTTTTTTTCATTTTATGTTGCTATTTACATTATATTGAAGTATTTAATTTCTAATCATGAAAAAGAAAATTTAAATTTATAATATAATAAATTTAAGAAAACTCTGTTTTAAAAGAATTCGATTGTGGCGACACTTTGTGTGTTCAAAGATTAAACTAAAATTGTAGTAATCATATTAACCCTTTGGTGATGGTTTTGTAAAGAAAAAAATATAATTTAAAAAATCTTTTTAAAATCATTTAAATTATTAAATATTTACTTTCTTTAAATAGTAATGCCGGGTGAGGAAAATAGATTTATTGAGAAATAGATATGCATATAGAAAACTAGCCAATAGGGAGATAGTTATATCGAGCAAACTCTAGTATCGCATATGGACCACAAACGAACTTTTTGAAGATAAAAACGTAACTTTTTAGTTTAGGTCGCAAAAGCCTCTTTAGGATAAGATTCTTATGTGATAGAGCCCCGCAGGAGCTAAACAATGCTTTTTAAATAATTTAAATAAGGAGAAGGGTTTTTGGTTATTCAAAAATAGGTTTGAGTGAAAACATCAAGAATTAAATTTGGAAGAAAAGATTATTAGGTAATTTAAGGACTAAAAGCTCTTAACGAAGAAAATATTTGGGCTCTGTTAAAAGATCGCACAGTGGGGCAAAGATAAGACTTGTTTATTGGATCTCGGGTCGCCGGAAGTAAGGAACAGTGGAGTGCGGTAGGGGGTGTAGGTGGATGACAACACACCACTAAAAATTGAAATTGGTATTGCATGCACCCTTTTTTTTTCCATAACTTAATAGTTTTACACCCTCTGAATAGCTCTGAACGCCACTGGCTAGGAACATGTTTTTTGGTTTACTACTGTCTTAATTGGATTTACTATACTAAAACCTAATATATGTCTGCAAATAATCAAATTTTATTTTTTGTTAATTTAGCCGACTGTGCACAGTAAATAAATAAGTCACTTACAACAGATCCCAGTTGAAGAGTAGCCGCGCTACCATAAAAAAGCCTTTTCGATTTCGTTTCATTTTAAGCTTAAATTATTAAGACATTTATTTAAGTTTTGATAAAAGATATTTCAACCTTATTTCCAAAATTGAATAAAGGTTGACAGTCGTAAATAATTTTTAGGTTTGACATGGATTTCTATATTTCATTGTATTATAAAAAAAATGAAATTTTTGTTCAGTTTGAAAATTTGGTAAATTTTGGAATATGCTTTTATTAAAATAGTGTTTTTTGACTTTAAGGAAGGGGGATGTAGAAGGGTGTTTACCCTTCTTTAAGACTGAAATTTGGGACTTCCACTTTTCTTCACCCCCTAAGAGGCTTAAGCCCTAGTGGATAAATCCTGTGCACGCTAATCTAATACTAAAAATATTAAACATTTCTAGAAAGAGAAAAAAATCCACATAAAGTAGCATTTTTTGTTATTATTTTGTAATAAATTGTTTTTATATTTTATTATGGCACTAATAATAGACTAGGATACAACTCACAATAAGCTGTTACTAGGAACTTGAATACAATAGTATGACAGTTGAATTACAGCATAAGCCAGCCTGTAGTTTTGCTGTCATACTGCTGTAACCAAATGATTGTAGGAATAATCTTACAATTGGTGATTTTCAATAACAAACAAGATACTTTGTCTTTTACAGGGTGTCAAGCAAAAATGTTAGTTTATGGTCTCAAAGACCTCTTAGACGAAGGTCTCCAGAAAGTTTGATCTGTCGGTTTTGGGTCTTTCCTCTTGCGATTTTTAGCATATTTCGGCAGTTTCATATAACTAGCGGCTACTCCTTAAAGCCTAGAAGCTTTTGAGGAAAGAACCCCTCACTTTCCAATTAGTTTTAAAAAAGAAGGATAAAAAAATGAAACCTCAATGATGGGGTGATGTTCCCCTCCCAAAACCTATAAGGAGCTTCACTGTAAAGGTAAACAATATCAGTCCAGCAGCGTTAAGCGAGATCCTAAGCTGCACTTAAACGCACAGACAGTAACTTTTTCATTTCAGGATTTCAAAAAATTATAGACTAATACTAAAAGAATTAAATTTAAAGAGTTTCTACTTAATGATTTAAAATCTTCGGTATAAATGAACAGTACAAATGTTTAATTTTTCTATCCTAAATCTTTTTTTATTTTCTATCGCATTAAATATTAAATTTTTTTGTGTTCTACTATTGAATTTTTAAGCCACAGAAGTATTTCCAAAAGCTTTTGAAAGTGTATCTTTGTTTAGGACACGCAGCACATAAATAATATTTATTAACACACAATTTAATCCAATAAAGTAGATATTATTGAAACAATATTTAGGGTGTCCTAAAAATGCTTCTAATAGTTTAACAAGGATAATTAATTCATTGAAAGGCTAATAGTGCTATTCTATAACACAAAGAAGTATATTTTTGTAAGTAGTATAAAATCTCGGAAAATAAAGGTGAATTGGTAACACTTTTCAGGGAAGCTTTAAAAATGTCTTGTTTTATGCTTTTTTTCGACATCTCCAGCCCTACCCTAGAGGCTAAGGGTGAAGCAAAAAGAACATAAAAAAGAAAGTAATTTTTTGGTAACAATTTATTAAAATTTTTACACATTTTATTTTGAATCATCAAAAGTAGTCAACTGATGTTATAATTTTGTTGTTTATACAGGCAACTGCAAAAGAAAGACGGACAGTTAAGGGTAGCTTTGCTACGAAAAATAATATACAAGTAAGAATGTGAACAATGATTTTATGAAAAGCAAAAAAATAATCAAAGTTAATAAAAGTAAAACTAGATTTAGATGAATAATAAAATGAAATTGGCTTCGCTCCTAAACTCTAGGAGCAACTCAGAAGAAGGTGGGATTGAGGGGAGTTAATACCAAGCACCTTAATTTGTTTTGAGATTAAAAAACAAAAAAAATATTATTGTGTAAAAGAACAATTTCACCTGGCCAAAGCAATCTGTCAATATTTATACTAAGCTTCCCTGGAAAATAAAACTAAATTTATCCATGGTTAACAAAAACTGCCATTTTCTTATCCCTGTATTCCGTGGCTGGTGGTGGTGTTGTCGATGGTTAATTCATGTGAAAAATTACAAACTTTTATTTCTAGGTGTGTAATTTTAATTTTATTAAATCCCTTTTTTTTCAAAGAAGCGAAGATACTCTATAATTTAGCCATGTCTGTACGTTAGTAACAAAATTGATAATTTAGATTTGATCAAATCTATTATTTTTAAAAGGTCGAAGACACTCTACAATTCGTCTTCTTCATTTTTTTTTATTTTTTATACGAAATAATGGGGCTATAGCACTTACACATCCAGCAAATTTACAGTTGATGTATTTTTGGCAAAATGTTTTCTTCCTTTTTCTCATGCCAAAAATACATCTAACACTGGCATTTACACATCCATACTTTTTCAATTATATGTCATAAATACATCCAACACTGGCAAATACACATCTAGATTAATTTATATGAATATTTATTCACAATCAATTAGATTTTGTACAGTATGTATAGGTTTTAAATTTTTTGCCCTATTTTAGTTACTCTCTACCTATTTACTCCTTCCCTTTTTCTCAAGTTGCTCCCTACAAAACATCAATACCTTTGAGCAAGTGGTCAAATTATTTCTTTATAAAATGATAATTTAGATATTTATTATTAGTTTATAGTACTACAGTAATGCGTTTCTTAAGAGACATATGGCCATTTGTCCATTGGCACCAGTCACATAGCAGTCAAATGTAGAAGCTCCATTATTTGATACTGAAATTTCATGTTTTGATTTAAATGAAAATCCAGATGTAGAAATAACTTATTCCCAAATACAAGATGATGTTTTTTTTTCTCGAAAGAAGTATTATGGATACCCAGTACAGGGATTCAAGAGACAGGACCTCAAAGACCCCACAATTGATATGAAAGTGGGGATATGTCCGACTTATTGAGTGGAGATTTTGGTCGACCTATATATAGAATTGTGACAAGATCAAGATCATCACATAATGCTTTTTAACCTGACAAATATATTATAATTTAAATCTTTATAATGCTATTTATTTTAACCTGACAAATATATCATATCTCAAATAATATACAAGTGTGTTGTTTTCTTATCACTTTACATTAAATTTCTATGGATGTATAAATGCCTGTGTCGGATGTATTTATGACATATAATTGAAAAAGTATGGATGTGTAAATGCCAGTGTTGGATGTATTTATGGCAAAGGAATCGATTTTACTGTCATTTATACAGTAAAAATTCAGTTTGTCATAAATACATCCATTGCACTGGCAAAAACACATCCACTGTAAATTTGCTGGATGTGTAAATGGCAGTCCCCCGAAATAATGAGTGCAAACTGTAAATAAATTTCTTATTTTTTGTTTATTGTTAGAATTAAATGTTTTTTTCTTCTCACTCAAAAAGTACCAATATTTGAATTATCCTTGTTCTCTCTTTGTATTCTTTCTTTCTCCCTCCTTTCTCTCCCTCTCTTTCTCTCTCATACTCTCATATTTAGGTGTGTAATTATGATTTTTTGCCATAATTTACTATGGTAAAGTAGGAACTTAAATCTATCTATCTACTTATTTATCTATCTTTCTATCTATATTGTGTGTTTGATTTTGAATTTTTGATTGTTTTAATTTATTTTTCATTTTATTAGATCAAATATTACATAAAATTTTGTAATAACCTATTCTATAATGATTTAGGGGATTGGTGAATGGATTACATAATAACAAGGATGACAACATCCATAAAAGCGAAGCACTGAAACGGTAGGACAAACGGACTTTAACACTTGTATAGTGTCTGAACTGAGTAATCAGAATATAAAAGTATAAGAGTCGAAGCAAAATTGTAAGTAAATTTGTTGAAAAACTGCATAATACAGGATAATGTTTCTGGACATACTTACATTTTTAGGACTTGATTATAGAGTTTCGCTTATAATATTGTTTTTTTTGTTGTCCCAGGAAAAAATATACCAAAAATCAGAACAAACGGATAATTAGATCACATAAAAGTGGAAAAATCAACATGTTTAAAATGGACGTACGGACATTCTGGAAATGATTATAGAGTTGCTACGCTTTCTAAATCGTACCTAACTACTACAGGAATCATCATGCAAAGTTTGAGATCGATAGGACAATTCTAACATGCCTAAATTAACGAATAAAAGCTATCTATCTCGGACGGACGTACGGACGGACCGACCCTAATTATAGAAAAGCTTCGCTTTTATAAATACAAAAATTTTGGTTGCGCCTTTAGCGTCTAGAGGATTTGTTAGGTTGAAAAACTAGCCAAAAACTATCCCAAGACTTAAATCTAAAAATAAAAAGAGCCAAAAATCATCCCGGGACCTGTGTTAAGCTTCCCCCAAGTGGAGAACTCGGCTTAATAGATTTTAAAACCTTAAGCTTCAGACAGAAATACCTTAGTACTTCATAAAATAGGATAATAGCATAAAGATAAATCTCATCCTCATAAACATGCATGACAAGTATTTGAGTGAAGAAAAACAGACCAGGGCTTGGTAGCCGCTGGTTAAGCTGCAAATTCACTGCCGTTTGAATGTTTTAGGCAGTGTTGAAATCAGATTAATAGAGTATTTACCTAAATTGCAGCTCGTTAACAATTTTTTTTGCAGCTTTTTGTCTATTGCAGATCCTTAATAAAAAGGAAGGAAATAAGGAATCA
>NC_137260.1:35341682-35431682 GCF_053477335.1 Acartia tonsa | reverse complement strand
ATGCATGTCAGAGAAATGCACCTTATGATTTCCTTGGACCTATTTTTGTGCTCAGCTAAAAAATTCACCAAATAAATACATAGTTTCCTTTTTTAGGTATGTCAATATTATCAACCTCGCGTCATTAGCGTGCTAGAGACGTTAAAGATGCTACTTACTGCTGTTATGTCTGGCGTGTGACACTAGAGTTAAGAGTAGGGGAAAGGAAAAAGACCGCAAGTCAATTTAATTTAAAGTTAGGGCTTCCAGACAAAAGTCGTACAATAATAATCGAGATTGTCTGCTGAACTTCTTTCTGTCTGTATACATATAGCTCCCAACAATAAATGTTACAAAAGGCTACATGCGAAGCCAATTCAAAAATGAATAATAATGTACTTAGGTATAAGTTTATAAGATAAAATCAAACCAATATATCATTGTACCAGCTATTTTATATAAAAAATATATGTTTATTTAAAAGGGAATATTTTTTACCATAAAGCTGAAACCCAGTTTTTTTTTAGTTTTTACCTGTATCTTATTTAGAATAATAGTTTTGGTTTAGATATTTTTCAATAATTTCACAGAGTGACGTGCACAGCGATACACCAGAGGGGTGTGAATCCTTGTTGGGGCGATACAATGGGAATATATTATATCTTATTTTAGGGGCGCGTTGACACCCTCCTACTCACCCTATAGACACGATACAGAATTTTTAGTGTGTTGTATCAAATAGAAAATGGTGATTTAGGGTACTACGATTAATTTTCTACATTTTTTGTCATTTTGTAAGAACATTTCAAATATGACACTAAGGTCAGCTGAATCTTAGTCTCCGATTGTGTACATAGCACCCTCATCCTATCTTAATATTTACTACTAGCTAAAATAGCTTCAAACTTCCAAAAAAATCAAATATTGAAAAATTAAAATTTTGAATGTATAATGTATAAATCGTTTATACATTATATCGTTTTTCCCTTTGACCGGAGAAGCTGAAAATAGCTTTTGCAATAGTTGAGTTATCTGTTGTACAACTTCGGAAATTAGGGAAGAAATGGGTAATCAATTTTCAGATGATCACACTGTAGTTAAATGATGACCAAGAATGTGACATAAACTAAGGAAGTTTTTATTTGCATTTTGCCTAACTTGAAAATGACCATTGTTGAGACAAAAGTATTGTTTTTCTCCATTTATAGTTAAATTCCTTAATTTTTGATCAAAAGTAAAAATAATTTGCCAAAAACCCATTACTCACAAAAATCAAATTTTTTGAAATAGTATTGGTCTTGAAATAGAAAAGTGGAGGGGTGGGGGGGTATCTCCCCTTCGTAAAAAAAGACAATAGAATCAGATACGTTTAAGACCATGCAGATTTGGACACTAGCTATCTTACTATCTATCCATTCTCTACTTTTTATCTATCTTTATCTATATTCAGATTTGAACGCTGGCTGTAGCTATCTCCTTCACTTTTTTATGAATATATTTCCATCTATTCAAAAAATCTGTCTATCTATCTCTCGCTCTTTTTCGCTCTTTCCATCTCTCTATTTCTTTCTCTCTCTCCTTCTCTCTTTCTCACTCACATAAAAACATAATTCAATAAATTTTGAAATGGTCCCAAAATATTTGAACAATCTTTTTGAGGAAATATTTTTATGTTCCTTTGTTGAGAAAATATTTATAAAATTATTATTGTTTTTTTTTATCTTTTTATGTGTTTCATTATTTTTCTTTTTTGCCCTAAAGGATGGTAGGGTGAAATGCACCCTTTCTTTTTTATTCATTTATTCACCTAGTTTTATATATTTAATTCATTTATCTATCTATGGATATATATAGTATATACGTGGATATTATGACAGGGAAAAAGTTGTCGTCAATTTAGGTTGCTGACTTGGAACTCATTTATTGGCCCGTTCGTTCATCCAGTAGGAGGGGAGGGGATGAGGTAAACGGGTTAAATGGGGAGTTTTTCTAGCGCGCTGCGAGTTTAACTTTATTAGAGTTATATGAAAATCTGGTGTTACATCAAAGTAATGATATATCTATCTAACAATCCATATTCGATATGCATTATCTATCCATTCATTATTTAATATGTATCTATTGTAACCAAAAAAAAAAAAATATCTACCTATCGATTTATCTAACAACTGAAATTTTAAAAATGCCTATCTAAAAGCTGTAAATTAAAAGGTTTTTCTCTATACATTGAAAATACACGTTTTAATTTTTAAAGCCTACTTAAACTTCCAGAGCTTAAGGAATAATTACCCCTAGATTCAACTTCAACATCTTTGGAGGGTGGTGGTACCCTTCCCCTAAATAGTTACAAACCTTCCCTGAACCTATGAGAAGCTATATTGTAAAGGAGAACCGTTTCAGCTCAATATTTAGTATCCTTTGGTACAGACACACATACACATATCCTGTTACTTTATTATAAGGATAGATGCAGAGTTTTCTACATTAAAAGTAAAGTTTGTTAAACTTTCTTTGGTTTTATAAAAGTTTTCCTAATATTCTTACAATAAATTTGCTTTACTTTACCCATGATTTTCACTACTAACTCCTTAAATGCACCATTACCATTAGATGCATTTAGTAAAGCTGATCAATTTGGGGTCTTTTGATTATAAGTGCTTTTTTACGAGGTTAGCTAATTTGGGTAATTTTTCTATTCAGATTTCAAGTATTTAATTGAACAAATTGTCGTTACTATTAGTTGCATTAAATAAAGCTGATCAATTTCTAGTATACAAATCATCAGGCTATTTAACATTTTGTAATCATTAGGTGTATTTAGTAAAGATAGTCAATTTGTGATATTTTCATTATCAGAGCTCAGTAAATTTGTTTTTTATTCCTATTCCAGTTTCAAAACAAAATATTATATTCAGGAGAGCTGATAAATTTAGGATTTTTATCAGTCATTGTGAGATTAGTCAATTTAGGTCATCTCAATGTAGTAAAATATTAGTGTTTGTTGTGTTTTATTAATCACTAGCGGCTACGCCCCTAAAAGCCTCTAGGGGCACTTAAGGTAGGCACTTTTTTTTGGGGGGGGGGGCCCGGGGGGGGTGAAGAAACCCTCCCCAAAAATATTATAAAACCTTCCCAGGACCTATAAGAAGCTTCACTGTAAAGGAGAACAATATCGGTTCAGCGGTGAGCGAGATCCTTCGGGACAGATAAAAAACACTTACTACTTTATATTATAGGATAACAAATTAAAATATTTTAACTATCAGGGTTTTTAGGGTTAATCCAATTGGGTCATTTAAGTTATCAGAAATCAAGATTTAACATGTAAAATATATAATGCATTACAAAATCTAATTAATTTTGACTTTATAGTTATCAAGTTTCTTTTATGACATTTGAGAAAGGTGGTGATGACTGACACAATATCAACATACTGTTGGATAATCAGCTGACACAGTTACCATGATAGTTAGCTTTCTTTAGCTACAGCTGCTAAACTTTTAGCTTAGCTGACCTATAAAGATGGGCGGCTGCCTGGTCCTGCTTATTTGAATTTTGACCTTATATAGAATGATTAAAAATATGCATTACACAAAGATGAAAATTTATTACTGGCATAGAGTGATTTATCTCTTTGAAATTAACTGAGTTAATTTAGAACAATTATTTCCATATTCCTATTTTCTAAATAAACATGCTGGATGTGTGTTTAATACAATCTCTAAAATCACTGTTTCTGATGATTTTACCCTTTGCAAGTTTCTCTCCTCTAATCTTGCTGATTAACGACACCTTGTGAAAGTATAAAAAACTAAATATACCAAAACTCATTTCTGATTGGTCAGTTGGCAATATCTCTAGTATTGCAATCGACCAATCAATGATTTTGATTTATTTTTTGCGCTTAAAGATGGTGGACCAACGAAAATAAGACTGTTTGGTGCGACATAGGTCTTGCTAATTTTTAAAAATTAGAATAATAGAATTGTGCTATAGATTTAAAACTTTTTGGTATAGATGATCACACTGTTTGTTTGTTTAATTGGGTTTAATCAGCTACCTTTTGAGATCAAGGATTTTTTGTGAAGATTTCCTTTATCAATGATAATAAAGTTTTGTCGACCATAAGTGTGTATCTTCTCCTTTACTATTTTTATCTGTCCGACTTTCTGTCAAGCCATACCTTCAAAGGTACTATGATGATTGAATTATCAATTGTTGTATGACATAGTTTGGCTTATCTTGAAACTTAAATTGAATTTGTTTTTGCTTCCCTACTTCGCTCTATTTCCATCCTTGTTATCGAAACAAAGTTTTTAACGTGTAAATGTTGACCCGATTCTACTGCACATTACATTTAGATTCCTTGTTCAAATGAAGTACATATTATATGATATATATAAATCTAGCCTAATTGGAAATTTTTTAGAAAACTGTTTTTTAATTTAATTTTCCTATTTATGGGTTTTACACTGTCAAAATGAAAACGAAAGTCCTGTATCTCGTTTTCAAAGTCAATTAATCATAGTGGTATAACAGTATGTCATGACGCTATCCCAGCCTGTATTTCTGGTGTAATATTATGGTAAATGATAGGTCTAGGAACCACTTTTCATATATGGGTTGAGGGTTGCAAAAGGGGGTCAGGTCAAATGCCTCATACAAAAAAGTAAAATTTAGAGTACAAATTTCAGCTTAACAATTTGTGGCTCTGAGAAATTATAATGCTATAAAAATTTCCTTTTTTAACCCTCTCCTCGTTTCTTGCTTCACCCTCCTCAAATAATTACAAACCTTAAAGGAAATAGCCTAAAACCTTACACGGACACAATGAAGATTTCCTGCAGGCTACAAGAAATGGCTCACCATCCAATGGCTTATATGTAATTATACAGTTTTAATAAAGGGACCACTTATGTAAATATAAAATATAACTTACAAAATAGTATTTAAAGCTAAACGTAGTTGGCTAAAAACTGAAAAAATGCTGTTTTGAAAAGTATCTAGTGTCAAAAAGATTGAGTAAAACCAAAAGCGCACCGATTTTTGGATTTCTATCAATTTGTTACACATTTTAGGAAAAAGGAATAAGAATCTAAAAAAATTGTCATTTTTCTCTTTTTTTCTACTTTTTCTACTTCTATGTTATATTAAGTTCATAAAATTACCTATATTATGCTAGTTGAAATAGGAAAAAAGAAGTTAAAAATTTACTTGAAGCTAAAATTTTATTTGCATAAAATTTAATCAATTATCTAACAAATATATGATATTCTATGATTTATAAACCATGATACTTCTGGACTGATTGAGGAAACTATGTTTATTAATTCAGCTTCCAATCCTGTTTCTTAGAATACAGGTTAGGTAATCCTTTTATTTTCAGTTTAATTTTGATTGACAGATATATATATAAATACGTACAAGGATGACCACTTGCAACAAGTAAAGTTATGAAATAAAGGTTAATTTTATGAAAAAACTGTGTATTAAGAAAATGTTATAGTTATTAAGTCTTTTCAAGAAATTGTAATTTTAAATTTATAGCCGGACTGACGTACTAACGTACACAACAACGGACTGGCAGATTCAAATCATCTAAAAGTTAGAATATTCTTAAAATAAAATTGGCTGCGTTTCTGTCTATCTGTCTGTACCGAAAGATATCGCTTATCGCTGAAACGACATGAATCTTCTTTACGGTGGATATTCTAATAGGCCACGTTAAGATTTTTTGGAGGGTACCTCTAACTCAAAAACCCTTTATAAGCGTAGCCACTAGCTCATATGTTTATTGTATTTTTACCATATGACAAGGAAAACAAGAATTTTTAATGCTTTTAAACAACTTTTGAAAAGTATATGTAACATGTATGTTTGTGTATTTTGTGTATGCTTTGTATGTGTTGTGTGTGTATGTGTGTGTGTGTGTGTGTGTGTGTGTGAGTGTGTGTGCCTAAAGTGCAATTCTCATGAACATAAATAAACACAAGTGTGATTACAACCAAGCTGAGGAGTTCATACCAATGAAAAACGAAAATTTGTAAAATTGCTCTAATCGTTTAGTTGACCACAGAACACTCTTTTTTTCGATTTTAAAAAGCTTTCTTAATCTAACATAAAATACACTCATGAAATATACCTTACAAATTTTACAATAAAATGGTAGAAAGGTTAGCGGTCAAACACATTATTTGAACCGTTTTCGCCTTGTCTATTCGTATGTTAAAATATTTATCCTATAATGGTTTTAACATAACATTTACTAAATATGAAACAAGAGTTTTAAAATCTATACTTTCTCTATTGTATTAAGAATTACTATGAGAGAGGGGGAGCTAATCACCCCTTTATCCTCCCCCCCCCATCACTCCTTGGGCGTTCCTAAGCTTGATGTTGTTGCCCTGCTTTTGGGCTTAATAATTATTCTTGTTCTATATTGTAGAAACATTTCTTAAAATAAACACTCTGATTTTTTCTAATTCTATTCTTTTATTCTTATGGTAGACAAATAAAGTACAAATAGGAGATAGATAAAATAAGAAAGAAATAGAAAGAAAGAAAGAGAGAGAAAGAGAGAGAGAGAGAGAGAGAGAGAGAGAGAGAGAGAGAGAGAGAGAGAGAGAGAGATAGATGGATAGAAAATGTGCATAATAGGAATAGGAAAGAACAACTTTATTAAAATACATACAGGCAAACAAATATAAATTAGTATCTTTGCATCAAGTGGTAATATGTTGTAAAAATGACCTAAAAGCCCCCACCATGCAATTATTGTACTTTTAATAGATGAGGGTTAAACTTATATAATTGAGCAATTTTAACAATTAAACAGCTTCGACCCAAACCTTCAGGAGTTTTGGTAGTGAGGAATATTTCCTTTTTTGTTTTAAATAAAGTAAAACAAGGATGACAACATCCATAACAGCGAAGCTCTTAAATGGAAGGACAACGAACATTAACACTTGTAGATTGTCAGAACTGAATTAGCAGAATATTAATGCATCAGTACAAACAATATTGTAAGTAAATTTGTTGCAAAACTGCATAAATAGATGGTACTGTTTAAGGACATACTTACATTTTTGGGACTTGTTTATAGAGATGCTTCTGTTATAACATTGTACCTTGTTGTAATAAGAATCAGTTTTCAAAAAATCAGAAGAATCGGATTATTTTAACATACAAAAATTTGTTGTCAAAAAAGTAAAAAATGTTTAAAATGGACGTACGGACATTCTGATATTTATCATAGAGTTGCTACGCTTTCTAAATTGTACCTAACTACTACAGGAATCATCATGCAAAGTTTGGAATCGATAGGACAATTCTAACTTGTTTAAATTAACGAAAAGAGCTAAATGTGACGTACGGACCGTGGACGGACCGACCCTAATTATAGAAAAGCTTCGCTTTTAAAAATAATTTTTAATCTTATATGTAATATGTACATATGTTTAGTTCCAACACTCTACAGAAGTTAATTTTCGTTTGCCATACAGTCTGAGATTCGCCTTCATAGATCTTCTCATCCTTTTTTAGATAGCGAGACTACTCTATAAGTCACGTTGCATGTTCGTCCGTAACGCTTCGGAGGAAATAAGATTTACTCGGCTGCTATTAAAGCTAGACCTCTGATTTTTCTTGTCAACAATCCAATCACTATGAGGCATATTTGAGTATATTTCATCCACAACAGTCCGACTGTTTTGTAGCTGCATTTTAGCTGTTTTTTTTTCTCACTGATTTCCACAAATCTTTGGTGTTTTTATAAGATTCAAAATTAAATTTCCCGCCCTTCCAAGGGACTTTTGTTTTAATATTTGAAAGGACAAGTAGCTTTATTTTCGCCTTTCACTCTTTTTAAGTTTCTTTGGTTTTACAAAGGCTAAATTGCTGATTTTTTTCGTAAAGATTACATTTTACAAAGAACATTTATGATAATATAACTTCCATTTACCTAACCTATATAGTAGCTCTGTATAAATTTAATTGTCTAATACAAATAGATATAAATTATAAAGACTCTCTAATTAATATATCAACAAGACTATTGTTTTTTTTTTTACAAAAAAATGTTCAATGAAAATAGCAATAGAGGTGTTTTAGATAGCAAACAATTCCTTAAATCTATAGATACTTATACCTATTTAACTATTATTTTTGCCCATAGCCTCTAGAGGATGAGGTCAAGAAAAGTAGCCTTAAACCATCAAAGCTTCCCTGAAAAGTACAACCACTTAAGACTTTCTTTTCTGAGATATTTTGCTTTTAAAAAAATTTCCTATTTTATTCTATAGGATATTTACAAATTTATTTATCCATCCATTTATACTGTGAATCTACAGAGATCCATCTTCTGTTAATAAATTAATTTACCAAGCTATCTATCTATATTTCTAATTAATTAATCTATTAATCTATCTACTGTCACCCGTCTATCTTCTAGCAATATATTTCTCATGTCGAATAAAATCATTTCGCTACATTGTATGATTTTTTGATATAATTACATGATTCTTACTACATACATTAGTTTTATTTGTCATACTACATATACAGAATAAGTATTAAAGAGTAACAAGTTTGTCATACTACATATACAGAGTAAGTATTAAAGAGTAACAAGTTTGTCATACTACATACACAGTGTAAGTATGTATAGAGTAACAAATTTGTCATACTACATACACAGAGTAAGTATGTAAAGAGTACAAAGTTTATCATACTACATACACAGAGTAAGTATGTAAAGAGTAACAAGTTTGTCATACTTTATACAAAGAGTAAGTATGTAAAGAGTAACAAGTTTGTCATTCTACATACTAAGAGTAAGTATGTAAAGAGTAACAAGTTTGTCTTACTACAGACTAAGAGTAAGTATATAAAGAGTTACATAATTTTGATTTTGAATATAAAATGAACTTATATTGTAATAATTTGGTCTTTCGAGAAATATTTCAAAAACAACCACACCGCTAGATCCAAACTTTTCAGTGGAATTTCTTATTATTCCTGGTCAGGTTTAAAGCTATTTTTCTGAAATCGTTAAATACCACTTCCATAGTTTATTTAAAAATATTTTGATAAATTTGGTACTTCTGCAGCTTCTTTGTTATTAACTTTTTCTAGGTATCATTAATAAAAAAAAAATCTCATAATTTGCTACTTGTTGATTAAAATGTGTAAATATTATGCTTGATTATAATTATAATGTACAATATAATTATATTATACAATTATTATAATTTTCATTTTTACATAACAAGAAATCTTTCTACATACATAGTCAGTGCAATATTAAACACGATGAATTTTTTATATATTTATTATGGGAGTGTTCTTTTTAAAAGCGTAGCTTTTCTATGATTATGGTCGGTCCGTTCGTAACAGATAGTGTTTTTCGTTTATTTGGACATGTTAGAAATGTCCCTTCGATTTCAAACTTTGCATGTTGATTCCTATAACAATTAGGTACGATTTATTAAGCGTAGCATCTCTAGGAATAATAGAAATATCATTAGAGTTCGTATTTACTTTTTTTCAGGTATGGTTCTTTATTCTAAGAAGAATAAATGTCTATAAATGTAAGACATTTTATACTAGTTTTAAAATTGAGAATTATTCTTGATCAAATAAGGGACGGAAAACAACCAAAACAGGTTTTTAACAATCGCAATGTTGCTACGCTTGTAACATCATATATATCCTAAGTGCTAAAATCCACCTAAAACAAATATACAATTGAAATTCAATTAATTCTAAGTCAAAATGGCAAAACTGAAAATGATTATATAATACGGTGGATATTGTAACAAAGAAATTTTTATTGGCCAATATGTTCCTCCTTTGCAAGGGGATGGTTGAGGTCATAAGCGGGGGTGGGGGGGTATCGTTATATTAGCCTTCTGGAATTATCATTTTATTAGAGTAGGCGAAAATTTGGTGCAATATCGAAGTAATTATAAATAGATTTAACTACCGGACACACTATAAGTGTAAAAATGCTTCGCTTAAATAACCAGTATGTATTACACAAGAGTGTTGAAAAAGGCGCAAAGTAAAATTTTTGGACCGGGAAAAAATTTCCCGCTGTTCTTATTTATACAGAGTTGGCACTTTAGTGATGGATGAATGGACAGATAGACATTTAGATAGATAGATAGATATTGCTTGACATATTTGTTATGTATGCATTTTTGGTTAGACTTAAATAAAGTAAAGGCTAGAAAGAGTGGGATATGCTGAGAAAGATAGATAGATAGTCAGAGACGCCCCGTCCAAGCTTTTTTATTTGTGGGGGGGGGGGGGTAATCACCCCTTTACCCCCCCCCCCAAGGACGTCCTTGGTCAGAGAAATAAAGATACAGAAGAAAGGAGTATATTTAGAGAAAGAGAGAGATTATGAAAAGAAGCAGTGATGACCAAGAGGATCATGGTCAGAAAAAGGACGAGAAAGTGTTTTAGAGAGAGAAAGAGAGACAGAGAAACAGAGGAAGAAAGAGACAGAGAGATAGATAGATAGATAGATAGATAGAAATATAGATAGATAGATAGATAGATAGATATAGATAGATAGATAGATAGATAGATAGATAGATAGATAGATAGATAGATAGATAGAAAGAGAGAGAGAGAGAGAGAGAGAGAGAGAAGGAGAAAGAGTTTGAGAGAGATAGAAGAAGAAAGAGAGAGATAAAGAATGAAAGAGAGTACCCATAAAAAGTGAGTAAATAAGAAAGAAAGAAAGAGGGAGAAAATAGATAGAAAACAAGGAGAGAAAGATAGATAGACAGAATTTAAGTAAGAGTGGAAGAGAGAGTGTACAACTTTTGTACTTGTCTGTTTAAAGATTGTCGCTTTGCATATATTAAGAAACATAGTATTGAAAGGTACTGGTAGATAGATACAAGAATTGATTGATTGATAGCTAGTCTAATTATTAATAAAGGTAGATTATAAAAAAAGACATGTTGAGAGGAGATGTGAGAATCGAAACCCCTAAAAAATAGATAGATTTATAAGTATTTTTATGACATCACACATGACACTTTCTGTATCTCTGTTAACGCCTCTGAAAAATAATCATTATTCAGACAAAATGTAGTTTTTAACAACCTTATATTAGTAATATTTCTCTTATTGTTTTCAATAGTACAATTTGATAAATGTATGTATTTATTTTTCTTGACCGATGAAAAAATTATAGGAAGTGATAGGTGACGTAACACTGTTTTACATTACAAAATATATGGGTGTTCATTGTTGACTAATTACCGACATTGTGATTTGAGAGAAAGGTGGCATAATATATAGGTCGACTGTTCATGGTAATGAGTTGGGCCTTTTGGTGGCTAAGGTATTCCCCCTTCTCTTACTATTAATGTCGGGCATCTGCCATAGCAGAAGTAGTTACCTACTACAGCCGATATAATAGCAACACCACTGTTTTATTGGGAATATAAATAAATTAAAAGTTATTAGATGATTTTAAACTAAAACCAAATGTATTATTTTAATCTATGAAGCGAAAACCAATTTTAAAACCAATTTAGATTTGTTTTTTCCGTCTTTTCTATTTATCTTTTTTTATTTCCCTGTCTGTTTTTCTGTCTCATTATATTCTACTATGGCTGCGGCCTTATCCTTGATTTTGAAGGGTAGGGAAGAGCAAAAAAGTAGTTTAATACCATCTGAAAACCTTTAATCTAAATTAAAATCACCCTGGACATATGTAAAGCTTCTCTAAAATGGAGAATTCAATCGTCTCAGAAGTTTTTGAAATCTTAGCTAACAAAAAATCTTACTTCTTTATGTAATTGGATTTATTTTGTTTTGTTGGTTCGTCTCAAAAACTTTTTTTTTCATTTTATATTTATCTCCATTAAAATCCCCTCCTCTTTTTCTTCTTTTCTCTTTCTATCTATTTCCTTATTTATCTATTTATCTAAAGCTATAATTTTGTGTCTTTATGTCAATTTTTCTACCGTAATTGATATTCTCTTTTCATAATAAAATTAGTCAAAAATTGACGAATTACCCCCCCTCTTCCCCACCCCATACCCTATGTTTTGCATTTTAGACGGATAGGAATGTCTATACTATATACCAATCAGGGGCGTCCAAGCTTTTTATTTTGGGGGGGGGGTAACATTTTTTAAGGGGGGGGGGGGTAATAGCCCCATTACCCCCCCCCCCTTGGACGCCTATGATACCAATATAAATTAATATGTGTGTATTAAGATCTCGTGAAAGGCAGGTCACTTTCTGAGAATCTTGGTATTAGTTTAAGACAGGTTTAAAGCTCTTTTTGGATTTATTTTTCATTACTAAGAATAAAAAAATTCATTTAATAAATTCCTTTAATAATTTAGAATGTATCTGAGATCAAGAAAAAGAAACATGAAGCACTTATTAAAATTCTATTTTAATCTAATTTAGATTTTTGACTTCTCAGTTTTACAGCTAGAACTTTTATTTAAGAATATACTTCTGTATCATAGTTTGACACCCCTCACCAATTACTTACAGAATAATTTGGTACAATCCTAGTAATTTAATATCAAACCACCAAAATCCCCCCTTACAATTTTTTCTATTTTTCTTTCATTTCTTGAAAATAGCTCTCTTGAGGATCTAAAACCCTGCCAGGCTTATGAACACTACCTAACCATAAGAAGCATTTAATTTAATAGGAGTTTGGGGTGGAGGGGGGGGGGGGGTGGGTGGGGTGGTTGATATTGATTACTAGTAGGAGATTTTCCAATAATTTTACTGATTGAGGAAAAGAAAGAGAAAAAAAGACTCTCTATCTATCTTATTCTAACTATTTATCTTAGATTTTCAAATTACACTACTACATAAAAATACAAGACACTGTTGAAAATATCCAAATAAGTCCTAAAACTGATATAAAAAAGTCTAATATTGGGGTTATAAAAATAAGAAACAAAGTGTTTTCTTTTTTTTTACTTTCTCTTAAATTTTTTTGGACCTTTGAAATTTGAATTAGTTTTGATACTTTATTTGTAGAATATCCAAAAATATTTCTCAGTAGTTGTTTATTTCAAAATGTCTCTTTTCAGTGACAGTACTATAACAACACAGTACCAGTCTGGGTAAGGCAGAAAGTCTACTGTCACACTATCCTATAATTGACTATGGAGTAGGGTCTTTAAATGACGGATTGCGCGTGATTCGGCAATCCAATTAAATTTTTAACTCTCAAACTAGGCACCCATGAAAATAGCAAATACATATACATAGATAGATAGATATATAATTATTAGCTTGTTTATATATATACTATATAGATATGAATGAATAGCTAGCCTAGCTTTCTATATACATAGAACTTTATTTAAACTTTCATCTTTTATGGCTCCGAATCCGCATAAAGTTTTTAATTTGTATCGTATTTTAGACAAATTTTGTCATCTAGGGAAAAACAAAACAGAAATAATTCCACAAAATTTATTTTCTTTTTCGTGGACACTTGCCTGAAATACGAAGAGGTTTTAGGAGATTAATTGTTTGACAGATAGTTTAAACACATTAAGTAACCAAAAGATCTAATCTGAAACTTTTTGGCAGTTGCGAGTGAGATGAACAAAAACAGGACGCGCTCCGCAACTTTTTTCTCTTGGTGCAAAGTTGACGAAATATGACGGACATGGTGACAGAAGAATAGATAGATAGATAAGTAAATGGTTATAGATTTATGTAGAGATGGATTCCTAGGTATTTTGTTAATAAGTATAGATTTACACATATAGATATGTATTCTTATATTAAAATAGCAGGATGTCTATTTGCTTGTCTGTCTGGTGTATCAACGGCTCTCGCTAACTGATATGGTTGTCCTTTACAGTGAAGTCCAGGTTTACTATTTAATAGGAGGGTATCGCCACCCTACCAACAGAATTCGCCCCTAAAAAGTGACTAAAGAGAAAAAATATACTCGTTCTTTTCAAAATTTAAATTAAATTTGGAAGGTGTTTATTATTTAGATAGGTTATTAGATTATTTGATTTCTTTTGTGATATTTTTTTTTACAAAAGATAGATGAATAGATATTCAAACATATTAATTGAATAGGCACATTCAATGCCAATTTTTTGAACCGTCCTTATTGCATTTTTGCTTGTATATATTTGAAACCAGTCTAATATGCACCTAGCTATCTTTATGTGACGGACACACGATGACATTTTTTGATTGCATGTCTAAATTTTGCTATGTATATTGATATTTTTATTACTTCACCTCTAGCCTTTAGAAGAACCTATTTGAGCGTTCTAGCCACCATATTATCTAAAATCAGACAATGATTAATAAAAAGGATTAAAATTTTATATTGAAATAGACAAAATATATGCTACCACTTTTATATTCAAAAATACTCTGAAAGTGATTCAATTTTATTTATCTATGAAATCCTAAACAAAAAACCTCGCACGGACCAAACCATTTTTTACAATTATAAATTAAAGTTTTATGTCATCAAATTCCATAGCTGAAAAACTGAACAATAAATGACTTAAAAATACGGGAAATATAAAAACAAAGATATTCTAAACTGAAACTGGGAAGGAGAATGTATTAAAGTATTTATACTTTTAATAAATAAGTCAAAGGTTCATTATCAGATTAGCGTTATATGATAGGAATAGAATATGTACATGACGTGGTCATAATATCCTTATATATCTTCCTTGTTTAAGGACGGATTTAAAATTACATCCTGATATCTTATAGTCAAGCTTTCCCCATTTCTCTGTCTCTATCTTTCATTTTTTCTTTTTCTCTCTCGCTTCCTCTCTCTCTTTCCTTCAATCTATCTTTATAATGATTCAAAAAAAAACAAGAAAAAAGTTTGTTAGAAAACGGTTCCCTGTTTTTTTTTTCTGCCGGTAATAAAAGTGTAAATAATAGAAGTGTAATTGGTTGTGAAATCTGAGTCATAATTTTACTTAAAATGCACAAAACATACATTTATATACAAACATATAAAAAAAACACATATATGAACAAAGATAATTATTCAGATTTTTTCTGACGCTAGTTTAGTATATTGCGCGAAGCGCATCGAAAACTTGTATAGGCTATTATATTAATAATAAAGCAGGTGTGGGCAGTCTTTAATAAATTTTAAGTCCAGTTCACATAAGACAAAGGTCGACCTCTCGAAATTTTAGGTCGAATTATAGAAGCTTTAGGTTGACCGATTTTATAAAGGTATTTGTGGGTTGTACTTGTTTAGGTTGACCTACAGAACAAAAATTGGTCGACCCCTAAAAGTTATTTGTGAACTGGGCATTAGTCGCTTGACTATTAACATAAACAATACTAGACATAAAATAATTAAAATTTCCGAATACCAGTGTCTGTCCTTACACATAATAATAAAAAAATACATATATGCACTAATTTATGTCTTTCAACAAGAAAGGTACATTCAATAATGGCGCAGCTTTTTATACATTAATGGAAGAACCATTCATCTTTTGTCGCATGTGCGTGGTTGTTTGCGTTATTTCTTATTTAAATACTAGCGGCTTCGCCCCTAGCCTCTAGGGGCTGTGCCCCAAGAGGTAATTAAAAAAAGTTGGAGATGCAAGCAACCACTTATTTCGAACATATTTTAAAAAAACAACATATTTTGGTGCTGCGAACCATAATTTTATGGGTTATCCATGACGCTTTCTTTTCAATCTTTTAATAAATTTTTTTTCTTCAAGAAAATAGCTTAAAACCACCACAGGACCAGTAGAAATATTCCCTAAAGAGTAGAGCCCATTCGGTTCAGCGGTTACCGAGATCTTAAGCTTCAGACGGACAGACAGACATCGTTTTACTTTGTATTATAGATATGCCTAACTTTAGAGTAATAATTAATGTTGACGTAAAAAAAAGACTTTTTAGCTTTTTTAGGTCAGCTATGACCACGTAAATAACATTAATACATTCAGACCGACAGACAAACTTATAGGTATAATATAAGAGTAGATGCGCTAACATAAAATACACAAAGGTAGAAATAATGCAAAAAAAAACTACAAAACATAATTTTCATAATTTGATTATCTTGAATTAAAGATATTTTAGAATAGAGGGAAAAAAACAGGAGGAGAAAAGGATATACAAATATTAATTGCTTAAAATTTATTTTCTGAAGGCTCTAGAATCTTTTCATAATTTATTGAAGGGCAGACAAAATTAGATTTTCCGAAGGAAAAGCATAAAAGACATATAATTTTATATTTCTATTAGTCACAAATTATGATCTCTCTAACCGACACAGATCTGGTTCTCCTTTTTAGGAATGTTTCAAATTAGTTCCTGGATGTTTTTTTAGTTATCTTTTGGGATTGGTTAAGACAAACCACTCAAGAGAAAAGTCCAATAGAAAAAAATTGTGATAAGGGGGAGGGGGGACTGAGGGGTCCTCTCAAACCCTTACTTACTTTTGGCGAAGCAACCTTTGTATTTGTATCAAAATAAAAAAAAAGAATAAAGTAAACATTAAATTATTTTGCCTCTAATTCTTATATGTCTCCTATTCACACAAAAGCTGTGTAAAATAGTGTAAATAGACGCATTGTTTTTACAAGAGATCTTGATGGACACGCGCAGTCTTTACTCAGAGTATAGCAAGTTACATTTGTACGCTTTAACTTTTTATACTTTTATCTACATAAAAAAAGAATTCCTATTGTAAAAAAAATAATTTCTCCATGTTATGTTAATCCTAGGTTGATTCTGCGGATTAATGACAGCAATATAATTTTTAACAGCTGTGGCTGAAATTTGTTCTAAAAATCAGTGGCACAGTTGAGCAATTTTCCAAAAAAAGGATTATGTAGTTACGGTTGCCAAGCCCTGCATGAAGTGTACTTTTTACATAGATAGAGACACATGCATAAAAATTCACACATAAATTGCAAAAAAAACATAAACACAATGAAAAAATTATAATTTTGAGGAAAAAAGTTTATTTAATTGAAGAACAAATATACAAAGATTTGAATTAAGTTTGCGAGTCTCGGTTTTAATTGAATAACCTTTTTATGAAGTTTGGTCAAGAGTTGCATATGAAAACAGTGTAATATAATCTTATTTAAAAGTAACAGGATATCTGTTTGTCAGTGTATATGTGAGTCTATATCAAATGATCTCGGTAACCACTGGACTGATATGGCTCTTTACCAGTAAAACTTTTACATGTCCCGGAAAGGTCTTTTGTCTATTATTATACCACCCCCTCTTTAAAATTAGATAGTAGACAGTTTGCGTTATATATTTATGTTGATAATTTAACAGCAATAACAATAATTTAAACTCTAACTATTAAGGAGACTTGTTTTTTTCCAGTCGAAAGAACTGTTTTTGTTCATTTTTACTTAGTTTACGCTAAATCATGGAATTTACCTTTTTCACATACTCTAAAAAATCTGTTGTTTGTCCTAAATGAACAGTATGTTTAAATTATATTTTATGTCAGAAACCAATGGATCCAATGGACTTAAATTTTCAAAATTGTTTTCGTAATTAAGGAGTCAAGTCGAAGTCCAACTCCACTAAAGCTATAACCCTCACCAAATTTACTCTTTTAGGGAGTTGTCTAGGATAAAGAAAGCCCCCTCCCCCTCCCTTACAAAATTTTAGAGTGTTTATCTCATTAGTGGGAGTTTCTTTTTTCTACATTCGCAACATTAAGATAGATTAATAGACATGTAGATGTCAGTAAAATAGATAGATAGATGCACGTAAGATAGATAGATAAATAGATAAAAAGATAGATATGTACATAAATTAATATAGAGATGTTTGCAAGATAGATATTAAGATAAATAGATAGAGATATGTGTGTAAGATAGACAAAAAGATAGAAAGATATTTGTAAGATAGATAGATAAATAGAAAGAGAGGTGTAAGTAAGAGAGATAGATAATTATCAGCTAGATAGGTATATGGTGGAAAAAAGTAGAAAGATATCATAAGAAATAGGCTAGACATTTTAAAGTTTTTCTTCTTTGGAATTTTATGAATTAAAAATTAAATATATGAATGAATGAAAATATATAAAAAGATACATGAACCGGGCGGCTTTTTTGTTGAAAAAAAGTTAAACGGTGTTAAAAGCTTGAATGAGAGAAAAAGATTCATAAAAAAAATATTAGGGTGTACAAATTCAGTTTTTAAATAAACGACCCTTTGATTGCTCTTTCCTTGTTTGGAAGTCCTACTAGAACTATTACTCAGGGATCTAAAGGGATAAGACAATGACCGATAAATTGATGTACATCCCAAATTATAATACACAAAATACCCATCATGAAGATTACAACTAATGGTTGAAACTTTGGATTCTAAGATTAATGACGTTTTAAGTCTCCAAGCCGACGAATAAGAAAACGTTATTATAAAATTTTTGGGACTAGTGTAATAAATAGCCTATTGTTTCCTCTCTCTCTGACTGATACTAATATTTTCACATTACAGCAGTAAAGCTTTATTCTTAGCGTCTTTAGTAAGACGCTGTGTATATACCATTTCCTAGAGATACGGAAAGTGCCATGTGTGACGTCATAAAAATACGTCGAAATCATTCTCTTTTTTAGGGATTTCATTTTCCACTTCTCCTCTCACCCTTCTTTTTTAAACGAATTTTTATGACGTAACACATAACACTTTCCGTTTCTCTCTTTTACCTAACAGACACATAAATACTATGTAGGTGGGTTCTTTATTTTTACTAGTGGAAAAGTTTGAGACCAAATATTTTTTCTTCAGATGCAATATGCCTGTCTCTGCGATGTTAACACCACACTAAGAATATTTTCTTTTGTTAACAAATTTGAATACAACTGTCATCAGAATATTACATAGATGGATAGATAGATAGATAAAAAGATAGACACATAAAAATTGAGAGCTAGAGACATATAGATAGACGTATAAAGATAGATAGATAGACATATATGTAGACGTATATAGATATATATGGATATGTTCAGAAATATAGATATACTTTTATAGATATAGTCCACATAGAATGAACAAAAGTTTATTTGTAAAACATCATGTTTCATGCATTAAGCAATCTTCAGTTACAATTTAATACTGACGATAATATAAGAATTAATAGATTTTTTCAATTAAATTTAGAGGATTTTCAAAAAATATTGAAATTACAAATAAACATAATTTAAAAAAAAACTATCTTGAAACGGCAGTATCAGGTATCATTAGCAGCCAGGTGTTCAATCAGAAGGAACTTATCTCTGTGTCTGCACTTGCTGTTGATCTCAGACCTCTTGTTGAGCATGGTGACGTCATTGTTGAACATGATCTTCGCCTTCTCTAGGTTGCAGAGTTTGCATGCACCGGAGCCAGGGTTGTAGGTTGGTGCTTGCTGCAGGATGGACCATCTAACATCAAAATTAGTTTGATTTCGTTTTAATGACCAAATGAAGGATTATACTTTTATAGATAGATACTAAGACACATAGATAGATAGATATACACATATAGATAGATAAATAGAAACGGAGGCCTCTTCACTCCTTCTCACACAAAATTGCTGTGCACGCCAATGGTCATAAACATTGAATAGATATATAGATATATAGATAAAAATATAAATAACGATGAACGAAAATAAGAGAGAAAGAGAGATAGATAAAATATGAGAGAGAAAAAAACATATTTTGGTCGTATTCAGTATTTTTTGTTGACTTTTGACACTAGAATGTTTTGGCTTCACGCCCCATTATGTCATTTCATCGTTCAGATAGATAGATAGATTAATAGAGAGAAAGATAAAGGAAGATAAATATAGAAAAATAGATATAGGGTAAGATTAATGTAAGATATATTACGCTTTTATCTAATATTTTAATAAAAACATATCTTTGAGAAATTGTAAAGCTACCTTTTTGTTTTTCGTTAAAGTCTCGGAAGTTGAACCCCCCCCCCCCCTTGAGACATTATAAATGATTTTCTCGTATTTATTTGAATCCGGTGGATAGAAACTAGGTTCTCATTCATACGACAAAACTATGTCTAGCTTCATAGACGTCCAAGGGGGGGGGGGGTGATTATCCCCCCCCCCCCCAATAAAAAAGCTTGTACGCCCCTGTCTAGCATCGTGCCTTCGGCCTCTCGGGGCTAAAAAAACTAGTTTTAATCTTATAATTGTACATTCTATATCCGCGGAAAGCTGTTTATAATACGATGCGAGAAATAACTATTAAATGTTCTTGTTTTATGTTATTAAATAAAAGTTTGTTTTTAATTAACTTTCGGTTGAGAAGAAATCTCAGTACTAATTGCTGTTTGTCTTTTCAGGTACGGTAATTCAGTCCAACAAGCCTAATTATAGAGTGTCGGAACTACTCTATAATTAAATATGTCTAATGACCCACATTTGATTGATTTACTGACAAAACAACGGTTTATTACGATTTTTAAGATCATATAAGGACTGTAGTTTAATATCCAAGTATCAGTCTAGCATGGACTTTAGTTCTAGTGTCTTACTATGGCTTTAGACAACTACGGGAACCACTATTAGTTATTCTATTGTTAAAATCAATATTTTAAAAACTATTTCCCTAAACTTATTCTTTATATTTAGAACAAAGTAGCAAACATTCATAAGTAGCCCAGCTAACATTTGTAGAAAATAAAGTCAAACTAAAAACATATTCAAGATAGCGCAGCTACCAATTATTTTCCTTTCGTAATTAAAAATGCCATCAGCTTCAAGGACGTCCAAGCTTTTTTTTTCTTAGGAGGGACGTAGGATTATCTAGTGCACTTTCAAAATCTGTTTGGGAGTGTAAACAAAATACCCTTTACCCCTCCTCCCCTAGGAGGTCCATGATTGTCTTTTGTTGCGCTACTTATAGACAAAACTCGATTAATTTGATTCAAGATTCAATTGTTCGCTCAATAAAATCTCTTTCACAGCAATAGGATAAACAAGCTATAGAGTAGCTGATAAGTCTTAAAACTTTAACATTTAAAAAGAACAATAATAATATGATTACCATTTACTAATACAATTGAATTTTCAGCTGGTTCTTTTAATTCTTTACTATCCTGGTATTACAGCAGTGTTTTAGCTTTGAATAGTCAGCTTTTATACTGCCCTACTGCTATAAATAATAGACTATAGGAATGTCCTTAGGTCTTTTAATATTAGATCAATTATAATCGGTTTGGTTTAGACAAATATTTAAAATTAGAGTTTGAAAACGATTTGTTTTAAAATTGAGATAGATAGACTTATAGATAGATAGTAAATCAATAGATATATAAATAGACAGAAAGAAAGATAGGTAAATATGTCAATATTTTATTTACTTATTTTCTTATAAACAAGGATGACAACATCCATAAAAGCGAAGCACTGAAACGGTAGGACAAACGGACATTAACACTTGTATAGTGTCTAAACTGAATTATTAGAATATAAAAGTATAAGAGTCGAAGCAAAATTGTAAGTAAATTTGTTGAAAAACTTCTTGATACAGGATAATGTTTATTGAGTTTATGGACATACTTACATTTTAGGATTTGATTATAGAGTTGCTTCGCTTAAAATACTGTTCTTTGTTGTCCCAGGAATCAATATACCAAAAATCAGATCAAACGGATAATTAGATCATATAAAATTTGCTGTTAAAAAAATAGAAAAATCAACATGTTTAAAATGGACGTACGGACATTCTGGTAATGATTATAGAGTTGCTACGCTTTCTAAATCGTACCTAACTACTACAGGAATCATCATGCAAAGTTTGAAATCGATAGGACAATTATAACATGCCTAAATTAACGAATAAAAGCTATCTATCTCGGACGGACGAACGTACGGACCGACCCTAATTATAGAAAAGCTTCGCTTTTAAAAATGATTTATTTTAGCATAATGTAAAAGTATCATTTAAAACCAAAATTTCTGTGCTATACCATTACATAAAATAGAATTTTTTTGTTCTTTTGTTCGTAAAGTTGGTTCTTATTTTTCTAATCCCTTGAAATACAGAGCCCCCAGACACTAAGGGCAGAGCAACTAGTTTTATATATTACAAGCAAAACAGTAAAGGGATAAAGATATTATTTTCAAAAATATTTTTGCATCATCCAGTGAGAGGAGATATGTCAGTACACTTAGGTATCTTAAGGGATAGGACAATGAACGATTACATCCCCAATAACAATAAACAAAATTATCACTTCTTTAGATTACTATAATCGGTTGAAAAATTTGATAACTTCTAGTTTGGAACAAATAAAATAAAATTTAAAGTACTTAAAGTTTTTTAAGCCACAAAAAAGAAAACGTGACTATAAAACTTTGGGTACCAGTGTAATTTACTGCCCAATTTCCCCTCCCTTACAGCTCTACATTATATTAGAGCCCAAAACTGTATGACGGTCGCTCATTCGTTGGATACTTTTTTTTTATAAAACCTTAATTTGCCGTACAACTTGTCAAAACTTTTGTAATCTACAGAGGGGTAATTTTGTTTATTGTTATCTGAGGTATCTGAGATCACTTTACTTTCAATTGTCGTATCCCTACAAAAACCGTATTATGAAGATGTTTAAAAATGTATGTTCCTACAATAAGAAGAATTATTCTATTATAATGTTTTTTGGTAAAAATAATTAATTTTATACTATTTTTGTTTAAAACTAAAGATATTGGTTAAACAATAAATATGAATATAAAAGTGATCTAATGTCAATCAAAGACAATTTTGTTTCAATCTAATAGGAACACCTAAAAAAATCCCCCATACATAATTATTTATACCTTAATTGCCTTTTTATGCGCCATATGCGTACTTTGGGAACTAATACATTCGGATTTTAAAACGCTTACTGTAGGACAATGCATTTATTATTACTTGGATCTTGCACCAGATTATCCTGTACTCTACTAAAGTGAAAGACGTAGTTGGCTAAAGTAACAATACCCTCCCATGCCCTATCCACCCACTTACCACCTACCCTACCCTCTTAATAAATGAACGAACTAATCAATAAATGATGTCAATTGTCCATGTTAGCATCAGCAGCAGCATTAATTAATGGCAATTATTCGACCTATTATGTTAGACGAGTGACATAAATAGTAAAAATTAATTTGCATTTGATTTACTCAATATCATGAAGAATTGAGAATTCTTGACAATGGTCGCGCAATCAAAGGGTACAGTTAGTGTTCGTTCAATAATCCGAAACTTTCAGCATTAGAATATTATATAAAAATTTCATCTTAATAAGGGTACTCAATATAACAAAATGATGAAATATTTAAGCAAAACTATCCTCCATACAATGGTGATTCCTAATGTCTAAGTATAACATTATTATATCTGCCTTTGGCAGCTTTTCACTATGATGTTATACTATTGAAATTTAAGGGCTTTAGAATCAGTTTATAATTATGAAATTATAATATGACATATTTTTTATGAGGAAAAGACGAGATGTTGAAAAAGAAAGTTAAGCATTTTCGTGGATAAGAAAATAGACAATAAGTTTATGGACATCCCAAAAGATAATAAACAAAATTCTCCATCTGTATATTAAACTTATAGGTTGAAAAAATTGAAAACTGTAAGTTTGCTGCAAGTTTGAACAAACAAATAAAGATTTAATAATAGTACCAAATGTTTCAAATGATTTTTATTAAATTTTGGTACCAATATAATTCACAGTTCAGTGTCTCCCGCCATTCTGAAGAGAGTACAAATCTTCTATCTACATGAAAAATCTATTAAACATATAATTTTACTTTTATTAAAAGAAGGAACTAGGATTATACATAAATTACATATTTACCCTAAGTCTTATTTATTGCTTTAAAAAAATGAATACTTTAATCAAGTTATGATTGGTTAATAGTTCCATACTAATGATGTCCAAACTTTTCAACCAACAATTTTTCAAACTGTTCACATTTAAGGACAAGAATATATTTTTTTGTGAGCGGGACATAAAATATACTCCACCCCTATGCAGGGTAGTCATTTATTTGTCAATAAATTTATGATTGTTGTTGGGATATAATTTTCTATGTCCTTCCAAATTACTTGTTTGGAACATACTATCATATCTGCACTTTGCTAACTAACATAAATTGATGTACTACATCAATTTATGTCAGATGTACATACCTAATTTAAAGTAACTACGTCACTAGAGCGTTAATATGATCACTCGAATAGTTTTAACTTCATTCGAACAATGTTTACAATTCTAAATCTAATAAAAACTTGAGATATTTATGTAAAACATAAAACAAACATGCAAAAAAAAGTCTAAAGAAAGTTGAACAATGGTTTCTGAAACAGTTTAGTTGTAGTAGCATTACGGCAATGTTTCAGGCTACCATAAGCTGAAATGCTACTGTAAAAATAGTATTAAAAATCTTTAGAAATTTCCCTAAATTGACCTTACATATACATAAACAAACAAATAAATATACATGCACACAAACTGACAGACGGAAAGACACGCATACACAGACAGGCATAGATTAAAATGAGAAAATGTAAACTAAAGATGTGCATCTAAAACTATGCACAAATTTAGGCAAATTATTGGAGTATTTTGGCCCCCTTCAATCATTTCACATTTTCCTCTGCAATTTTTAAAAATGCAATGGAAAAAAAGCAACTTGGCTGCGGCTGAGCACTGTTTAACTTATGTGGCTGCAGCTGAACAAACCTCTTGTGGCCGCGATTCAATTTAAGTTTAGCCGATTAAAATTTGTGTAGCTTCATTTTGTAGCTGCTAAAATGGATTTGATAAGAGGGGCCCATCTTAAAGTTGAGGGATATTGTTTGGAGAAACTTGTCTTGTGCATTTTACTTGATACATAATCTTTTTTATTCATCTTAAACAATTGGATATCTATCTATCTATATATGTGTCTAACTATCCATCTATATCTCTAAGAATGTATTTCAAACGATTTATTTTACTTGATATCAAATCTTTTTTATTCATCCTTAACAATTGGATATCTATCTATCTATATCTTTCTTTAGCTATCTATCTATCTCTCTATCTATGTTTAACGATATCTATCTATATTTACTTCGTACCTAATGTTTTTATTCATGTAAAAAATCTGTTCATGTATTTGTAAATATTCTATACCTACCTTGTACCAAATGTTTGAAATTCAATTAAAAGAAAGGACAATTTTTTATTTGTAAATCTATCCATTTATTAGTTTCAATTAATGCTTAATCTTTATAATATCCACAAATGTATCTATTTATGTTTTAATCCATCTGATCAATCATCTATTTTGCAGGCCTAATTTGTTTGTTTGATAAATGTATATTACGTACCAGTTAAGTAAGTATGTCTGTCTATTTTCATTTCTGTCTATGTTTAAAATTTGTGTATGTATTTATCTTTTTTTATAGCTATATTGTTTACTTGACTAATTCTGTATATTATATGTATATAAGTATGTAGATTGTCAAAACCACAAAAAAATATATTCTCTCTTTTCCTTTTTTATTCTGTCTCTCTCTCTCTCTCTCTCTCTCTCCTTCTCTCGTTTTCTTTATCTCTCTCTCCTTCTCTCCTTCTCTCTTTTTTCTTTTTCTTTTGTCTCCCTCCCTCTCTCTATCTATCTCTCTATCTATCAATCTCTCTCTCTCTCTCTCTCTCTCTCTCTCTCTCTCTCTCTCTCTCTCTCTCTCTCTCTCTCTCTCTCTCTCTCTCTCTCTCTCTCCCTCTCTCTCTTTCTATCTAATGCCAGCTGACATATTCTAGGTCAAAATCTGTGTTTTGCGGTTCTATTTTTACTCTTTGTCTGAATTTGTCCGTCTGTCAATCTGTCTGTCTGTTTGTAAGCCTGTATGTATGTTTGTTTGTCTGTAATTAGGTGTCTGTATTACTTCTGTATTAATAACAATGTCCGTGTTTATGAATGTATATTTTTGGTCTGTATGCCTGCCAGTCATATCTATGTCTATAAATATTAATGTACTTGTTTGATAACCATATGAATAATTGATAATTGTTTGTAAAGCTTTGTATTGGTCTTAGAAATGTTATCAAATATATATTAGAAAAGAGATGTTTAAAAATAAATTAAAACTTTATATTTCCCAAGATGTTCAGACTGGAAAAGTTTTCTAGAATATAAAGAAAATTATAAAAGTTAAAACACTTTTAGTTGTTGATGAATTCCTAAACACATTGACAGGCACACAAACAAACATCCAACTATTCTAGTTGGTATTGTCTGCATTTTCAAATAAAGAAGACATTTATACCTCATAATTTTTAAGAGCCACGAATTATAAACATAGGGTCAAAGATTAGTTAAAATGACCATGCCTTATCTATCTATCTATCTATCTTTCTATCTCTCTTTCTATCTATCTATCTATCTATCTATCTATCTATCTATCTATCTATCTATCTATCTATCTATCTATCTATCTATCTATCTATCTATCTATCTATCTATCTATCTATCTATCTATCTATCTATCTATCTATCTATCTATCTATCTATCTATCTATCTATCTATCTATCTATATATCTATCTATCTATCTATCTATCTATCTATCTATCTATCTTTCTTTCTATCTATCTATCTATCTATCTATCTATCTATCTATCTATCTATCTATTTATCTATCTATCTATCTATCTATCTATCTATCTATCTATCTATCTATCTATCTATCTATCTATCTATCTATCTATCTATCTATCTATCTATCTATCTATCTATCTATCTATCTATCTATCTATCTATCTATCTATCTATCTATCTATCTATCTATCTATCTATCTATCTATCTATCTATCTATCTATCTATCTATCTATCTATCTATCTATCTATCTATCTATCTATCTATCTATCTATCTATCTATCCTAGTGTTGACATTGTTGACCCTATCTGTGGGAGTGCAAAGATTTGCGGAAAGATATAAAATTGGCTGCATTCTTGCTATCTTCCTTTCTATCTCCCTCCTCCCTCCCTCATTCTCTCTCCCTCTCTCATATATATGTAAAATATAAAGGCACACGTTCTATTCACACAAATAACTATAAAATGACATACAAAACCCCAGGGAGATAGGGGTCTCACTATGATTCGCTTGGTCACTTGTATTCTTGACTTCAAATCATTCTTTAAATGGTCAATTATATTATTTTATTGCACGACCTTTATCAAAAGTTTTAAAAAGTGAATGTTAATTGCGACTGTATGGGCCTAGACAATCCTCTAATTTTATATTTCCTGGCACGTGCCTGGTATTGTTGCAATTTGACACCCTTTGTGTAGTTCTTGTATATCTCCCCCTTTTTTTACTTATTTATAAAACCGACATATTCAGGCACTTTTTTACTTCTTTATTACTACATCTTCATTTCTAAACTTTCTGGAAAATAATGTGAATGCCACTATTTTAAACAAGTTAGTTTACCAAATCCTTTCCCCCTGAAACTGTATGGGTTAATTTGACCCCCTCACACTTATCTAAAAACCAAAAATAGTTGTTTATACACTACAGAAAGAGATTTGAGTAAATGTTTGCCATCTTAGAAAAATATGATTTAGAATACCTTTAAAAAATCTTTTTATTTTATTTTAGGTAAGATTAAGTTACTGTTGCTCAAATCAACAGCTTTTCTTTGAGTTGCATCTGGTATGTTCGAAAGTTGATGGGTCAAGTTTTCCTACTATTACTATAGTATTGTCACCCATTTCGTAGATTAGCCTACCCTATCTCCCAAAAAAAGTTACATGTTGGCAGCATGTACCAGTTTATTGCATCTATTATAATAAAGTGTGTTCTAGACTCGAACCTGACACCTCTACGCTGATCGGATATGCAATATTTTGAATACATTGCATAAACACTCCCTCCACAAAGTTGTTATATTTGAAAGATGCACAAAATGAAAGAATTTATTTGCAATTTTTTAGTCGTAGGGAAGCAACTCTATACTATATATGTATGTCCAATAGTATATCTAGTAATAAAATGCTCTTATATTTGTTGTTAAATTTAAGTTAGAAATTGGTAATAAATTTGAATAAGCTTGGTTTCTAAAGAAACAGAAAAGTGAAAAAGAGTCCCAAAAAATGTCATTGCAATTAATTATTCAATATATTCAAAACCAAATATATCATTTAGAATAACATTTTTTTCTTTTTTTTTCCTCTTTTAAGCTCTAGGAAATTTTCTTTCTATATTTTCTATATCTAGCGGCTCTAGGGGCACTTGCGAGGGCGCGGGAGGGAATTCGACCCCTCCACATTTTTAATCTTTTAAAAGTATTTTTTTGGTTAGGGGTATATTTTTCCAGGGGCGATTTCGTTTAGGAGTTGGGTGGTACCCTCCTACAAAATAGTTATAAACCTTCACGGGACTCTGAGAAGCTACATTTAAAGGAAAACCATATCGGTTCAGTGGTTAGCAAGATCCATCGGTACAAACAGACAGACAAACTCACAGACATTCTGTTACATTTACGATAAGTCTTCCCCTACCCTCTTCTAATTCTTAATTTTCTTGATTATTTAAGGTATCAAAATTTTACTAAAAAAATAAAACAAGGATGACAACATCCATAAGTAGCGAAGCACAAAAAATTGTGGATAGGAATACGTAGAAGTAGATTTAAAGTGTATTTATTAAAATCAAGAATAGATTTTTTGGAGAAAATAAACACGAAACCTTGTTTTATTTTGTATGATGAAGACGGTTAAAGTAAATTACTTACTAGATGCACATAACAATGGGGGAAAAATTTGAAACTGTTAATGCAAAAAAGTTTTAAAATTGGACCAAAAATACCAAAGATATGGGGAAATATGTCAAACATATAAAAATAGCCAAAAACCTGCTAAAAGGCAGTTTGGCCGCCATTGTTTCTTTTCTTAAAACACCAGAAATTAAATGTTAATATCTTTAACTGAAATTTTTTGGAAAATTGGACTAAAAACACCAAAGATATGGGTAAAAATGTGATAAATACAAAAATAGCCAAAAACCTGCAAAAAGGCAGTCTGACAGTCATTGTTAATTTCTTCAAACGACAGGAAATTTAATTTTGATATCTTTAACTGAAAGAATTTCGAAAATCGGACCATAAACACCAAAGATATGGGGAAAAATGTGAAAAATATAAAAATAGCCAAAAACCTGCAAAGAGGCAGTCTGACCGTCATTGTTGTTTTCTTCAAATGACGGGAAATTTAATTTTGATATCTTTAACTGAAAAATTTTTGAAAATCGGACCATAAACACCAAAGATATGGGGAAAATTTGGAAAATATAAAAATAGCCTAAAACCTGCTAAAAAGCAGTCCGACCGCCATTGATGTTATGTAGTTAATTGTGCACCTTAATGATGGGAATGTTGTCAAAAAATTTCAGCTCTCTATCTTTTATAGGAGCCGAGAAAATCACGTTTCCCCCAATTCATTAATTACGGACGGACAGACGGACGGACGGACGGACAGACGGACAGACGGACGGACGGACATTGTGAATTATAGAGTAGCTTCGCTACTAATAAATATGAAGTGTACCTAAAAATGACATAAAATTCTCATGTTTTATTCATAAAAGTGATTCCTATAGTTGAGAGTATATGAGAGTATGACAGTAAAATACCTTGGCGAAATAAACTGATTCAGTGCTGTAATAATATAATTATATAACGGCTTTAGAAATGATTTATGTAACAGAAGACAAATAAATCATCTTTTAACAATAAAATCTATCTTTGTAAGTTTGACCAAACATCATACATAGATAGATAAAAAAAAAATAAAAACTAGATAGATTAATAGATCTTATTGCTCGTGGAATGCCTTGGTCAAAAACTTGAGCAATAGCAATTACCATGCACAGTTTGTACTCCCAGACAAAGGTCGAGTAATCAAAGGGATGGATGTTTTTAGAACCTTTGACCAAATAATCATGCAAATCATTAATCAAGATTTGGTTCAGAGATAGACAAATAATCTTGTGGAGTATCCCGTCCTCTTATAGGATATCCAACTTAATTTTCACTATGTGCTAAGTATAAATTTTCCAACAAAATAGAACAGACCACTTGAGGAACAGTTTTTCCTCTTGAAAATGAATAAAAACCTTCCCAGGACCTAAAAAAGGCCTTCAAAAAGTATAAACCAAGTTAACTAAATAAATTTTCTCTAACTCTTTTTCTTTCCATTAAAATAAGTATTTAAAAAGTATGTTTCACTATTTGTGGAGATGTGTCAAATCAATCCTAATCCATCTTACAATACAATTAAATGCTTACTTTTCAAATATGTATATGTATTTACTGGCGGATGTGCCCTTAGCATCCAGGTGTTCCTTATTTGAAGATTTTAAAAATATCATAAAGCTTCCCAATATCATGGATTTAAAAAAGATAGCATAAAACCACTGTGAAGCTATCCTAAATTGGAGAACTCAATCGGTTAAGTAGTCATCGAAATGTTAAGCTCTAGACAAAAAAGACCTTACTACCTCATATTTTATAGGATAGATATATGGATAGATCAATATATAACAATTTTAATTGATAGTTGATTTTAGAATCTTATGTTGATATAGTAACAGCAACACCTAAAAACATTTTAGATCTATGTTTTATATATATAAAATTAACTAATCGATAGATTATAAGTAAGGAGATAGATAGCATAGATTTAAGCATAGGTTGATAGAATGCAATTTCAAATTTTTATCTATAATTTCTCTTTTTATCCCCCCTCCCTCCCTCATATCTCTGGTTCTCTTTCTCTCCCTCTCTTATTGTCATTTATCTATCTTTCTGTTTCTTATGCATGTAATTGGGTGAACTGAAATTAGTTGCCGAATGTGTACACATTTTCCTAGGTGTTTCCCAATCCTATCTCAATATTTGCTACTAGCTAAAAAACCTACAAACTTCCAAAAAAAAATCAAAATTTGAAAAATTAAAACTTTGAATGTATAATGTATAAATCGTTAATACATTCAAATTTTGATTTTTTTTTGAAGTTTGAAGGTTTTTTAGCTAGTAGCAAATATTGAGATAGGATTGGGAAACACCTAGGAAAATGTGTTCACATTCGGAAACTAATTTCAGTTCATCTGTAATTGGCGTATATGTTTATTTATTTCAACCAAAAAAGAAATGGAGGTTCAGACTTACTTGAAAAGTCTATAGAATTGCTTTAGCTTTGTTGTTTTAAATGGATAGGATGATTCTAATATGCTTCAATCAATGCTTAGGATGTACGAAGAGGCCGACGGACCTACACTAACTGTAGAAAACTTTGATATAACAAATTCTGATCATAAACAAAAATGAGATTTTAAAGATATAATTCGGTTATCCAAAGACTTATTCACAACAAAACCTTATTCAGATGGATTGGATTCTTTTACATAATAATGCCAAAAATAATTATTCAAAGATTATATTTAGTTAATATGTCAAAAGTTTAAGAAACCTATTTCAGGCATCTGGACTTTTGCTCTGTGGTTTTATTTTGATGTTTTGTCTGATATAGATTGGCAAATAATATCGCCCGCAGCTAAACTAATTGAAAATTAGAAAATTACTACATTTTACTAGGTGTCCAAGCAAAACCGTTAAATCTATTTATGATTTGCATAAAAATAAATATCTTTATGTTAATTGTTTTGCAGTGTTCATAAATACATTAATATTAAAGTTTTGTCTGTGTTGTTCTAATTTTAAACAATTGACTTTTATGTTTTGATTAATTTTCTTAAGGTGTTTATTTAAAAGCCAGCATTAATTTATTCTATCTCATAAATTGCTAATAAAAGTAATAATATACTTTCTAGCAAAACAGTAACATTTTCGAAGTATTATAAAGATATTAGGGTAACCAGGAATTATAAATTTAATTGTCCTAAACAACTAGAAATTAAGATATTTTAAAATTATAAAAGAAAGCTTAATTGATGAATTTTGCAGCCACGCGAGTAAAAACCCATCAATCAAAACCTTACTTAGTGACCTAAAAATGTTATACCGTACGGACAGACTAAACACATTTTAAAAAGGCTGCGAGGCTGCCGAGCCTTGATTATGATATAGATGGATAAATACATCCAATTATGAAAATCTGGCACTATTGATTTTTACAAATTTTCATCACAATAGTCTGAAAATTTGGGTACAGCATAAGTAATGAGACATATTTCAAAAACAAAACTTTTTTCAATTGTAGATAATAAAGCCCTGGAACCTTTAAACACTTTAAAATTTGGGTACTTTAATTAAATCTTAATTACTTGATTAAAAGTAAAAACAAGTAGAGTGCAATTTTTTTAAAACAATAATCTTAATCTATTTCAAAGTACTTTATCAAATAGAAAATAAAAACTTAGAAAAAATACTTACATAACATAAAGTTTTCAAAGATTTTTTCTCAAATTTTTATTCCACAGTAAAATAAAGGCTAGGTGAGCAATTATACAATTTATGCAAAAATTTCAACAATTTTATAAATTTTTAAAAAGTTCAAATCAAAATTTTCCATTCAAATTACGTAAATTTCTTGTTATGTTTATTATGAAATATTAAGTACTAGCAGCTTCGCCCCAGCCTCTAGGGGCTTTGCCCTAAGAGGTAATTTTAAAAAAAATGTAGTACATGAGGTGGATCTTCATCATATGCATTATCAAAAAAAAAATTTAGGATCCTCATCTTCTTCATCATATAATTATACATCATCAAAAAAAAAATGAGGGGGAAATTTTCATTTTTTTTGGGGGGGGGGTGTCCCACCCCCATGAAAATAGCTTAAAACCACCACAGGAACATAGGTATATACCCTGAAGAGTAGAATCCGATCGGTTCAGTGGTTACTGAGATCTCAAGCTTCAGACGGACGGACAGACATCAAGCTACTTTGTATTAAAGATATCGGCTTATGCTTATAACCTCTAAAAACAGTTGGGTATAATGTTTTTGTAGCTTTAATTTACTTTATCTTTTTTTTTGGAGAGGGGGGAGGGGGTAATTTATTTTCTAGTGATATATCTCTCTCAAAGAAAAATAGCACCAAACTTGACTTTGACAATACAAAGCCTAAATCATTTGGTCCGGTGGTGAAATATTATACACATACATTCAATTACTTCAATCTAAAAAACTGTCGAGATTTTTGTAACACCTTAATCAAGATAAGTTTTCAATCAGTGCGCATTTTTTCACAATAAAACCAACAATTTTTTCTCCTTTCTTTTTCGCAAAGATTCTTTCTATAGTTGTTTAATTCTATTGTATTACAGTAGAAATACTGTTGTGGTCAGACTGCTAATGTGTTGTCATATTACTGGGGAAACAAGACTATAGAATTGGCATGCAACTGTCATAGGGGTCAGATACACAGAAATCACACACACACACACACAAACACATGATACTATTAAGCAAGAACGATAACGTCCAATGGGTTATTTTTGAAAGCAATAATATGTACAGTTACGGTTATTACAGCGCTGCTTTTACATTAATAGGCTATTTCATTCGTTTTCTTGGATGCCACTTATCACACATTTTTCATAAAGACTTCGAAATCATAATCTGATTATATTGAAAAATTCTTTATTTTTATTGTATTTCAATTCCTTTTTTCCCTAAACTTTTGAAAATAATAATTTTGAAGCATGATGCAATAAGGAGATTAAATAATAGCTTTGGCTCCCTGATGTTCATGTGGAGGGAGATAAATTGGTGTTTGAACCCCCCGACCTTTACATAAAAAACTTGGACGTCCTTGCTTCCCTGAATCACAACTTGTATCGACTCTTAAAAATATGCTTAAACATGTTTTGCTCATAAAGAAAGGGAGAGAAATAGATGAATTCCAAAGACTTTTCTTACAGCAGTATGACATTATGATATCCAGCTAATATAGATTAACAATGTTGTGTCATCCTATGATTAAATATGGTTCTAGGACTACAAGTAAAAAAAGTGGACCTAGAGTTGAATACCAATGAATATTTTTTGACAAATAGTCTTTTTCTTGGCCGCTATGTATTTCATCAGGGAAAGGGATGTGCAATTCCAATATTAAAGTAACAGGATCTGTGTCTGTCGGTCTTTCTGACTGTCTGTCCTTAAGTATCTAGCTAACCACTGGAGCGTTATGGTTTTCCTTTACAGTGTAGCTTCTCATAGGTCCTGGTAGGTTTATAATTATTCTAGGAGAGTGAATTAAAGTTATATTGATGCAAATTTTGACATGATAATTTTTTTAATTCTAAATTTTGCAACTGCTGAACCCTTAATTATCATCTGTTCTCTTTGCTGCTCTACTTATAAAGAAATTGTTTTGCATATACTTTCAGAATAAAAGTTTCTATTTTTGCGGGGAAAATTTTTATGTTGAATGTGTTTTTGCAATATGAATTCTTTGCCAATTTTATATGTTGAACATTTTTTAAAATTTTTAAACCAATATTTCGGCTCATAATTAATAGGACAGATAGATAGATGAATGATAGACAGTAACAAATAGAAAGATAAATTGATATATGTATACATGAGTATGAATGAATACAAATAAAATTTAACACAAAGTGACCTGTTGAGCATTGCTAAACCTCCCCCCACCCCTCATTTTTAAAAAAAATACAGTGTGTTTTTTTTATGAGAACTTTTTTGGAAGCAATTTTACCCCACTTATAGTTATCAGAATTTAATGATTAATGGCTTATTTTCTTCGTTTTTTAAGGCAATTAGAACAACAAAAAATATTTCAGTTTTTATTTAAAAAATACAGTAAAATCTAAATTTTAACAAAAAAACAAAGAAAATAAGCCATTAATCATTAAATTCTGATAACTATAAGTGGGGTAAAATTGCTTCCAAAAAAGTTCTCATAAAAAAACACACTGTATTATGGAAAATAAGGGGAAAAGTATTTTATTTGTTTTTTTATTACTTTAGGTCAGGTTAAATTTGGTGATGGTTAGGCCCCCCGCATGGGTTAGGTATCGAGGGAAAAATGTACTCCCTACATATTTTCAATTTATTTCAAAAAAAAGGGGAAGTGAGGTCATCAGTGCTAAAGGGGCACTTTGTATAAAAACTTTAAATAAGTAGATTATTCTATTTTGACAAATTAAATATTTGATATTTTTACTTTTAGGTAAGAGTATTAGTAAGAATTTGTGAAGTAACTTCCTCAAAACCATTTTTTTAGGGGGAAGGGTAAATTTACATTTTTGGGGGGGTTGGGGTTGTCTTACCCCCCAAGAAAATAGTTTAAAACCACCACAGGAAGAGTAGAGCACATTCGGTTCAGCTGTTACCGAGATCTTAAGCTTCAGACAGACGGACAGACATCAAGCTACTTTGTATTATAGATTAATCTACCTAACTATAAATCATAAAATGTCTATTTTATCTAACTATCTATCAATGTTTCTATTTAACATTCTATCTGTGTGTCAATCTATCTATCTATGGCATATGTTAAAAATTGTATTGATTTTAGCATATTGGTAAAAAGCATAAAAGCAAGACATATCTTTATGCTTCATTTGAGTTAAAGAAAAGAGACACTCGCCATTTTAATTATTTGAACCTAGTAATAGTGTCTAACTTTTTATCTTTGTGACGTAACAAAAATCCTTCTCTTTTTTAGGGGTTTCCTTTCCCACCTCCCCTCTCATCCTTCGATTTTTGTTACGTCACAAAGATAACTATTACTAGGTTCAATTATTTTCAAAATTAACTGCATATTTTTTTTCAATACCTCTTTGGAAGATTATTTACCCTCTGTAAAATAGACTAAAACATAACTAGGACCAGAACAAAGTTTTTCTTGTTTATTTGGACAAATTAGTCTATTTGTTTTAAAGATCTTATCGATCAAACCAAACATATATTGTCAAATTATTCTTAGCCTTGATAATTCTTCTTATAGAACTTTGAATATCGAGCTAGTTATATCTGTTAACAGCTTTTTGACCAATTGTAATGTCCCTTTTGTTAAAGAGGTATGAAAAAAGGAAGGAGATAGAAATTTAACATCTTAATACTTTAGACAAATTATCAATAGAGTTATCATAATTCTTATCTTAAAAGTAGATTCAAATGAAATAAAAATTTACTTCATACTAAACCTAAAATGCATTAGGGCTTTGATATTGTTTATGAATAAATTGGAATAGCTTCTCATCTTAAGAAGATGGCAATATCAAATATGAAGTATGGAAGAAAAACCAGATAGATTACTCTAAATTTGCGTCTTTTAAACTTTGATTTAGCGCATCATAACAAAAATTCGCGGTCATTGCCATCACGTCTCAAAATTTTATTTGCATATGTGACCAGGGATTCATGGATAGTTTATTGGCGGTTTAATCAATCCTTCCTTCTTAAATAAGAGAACTTTCAAAATAAGAATAAAGGACTATACAGTAAAACAATGTAAGTTACAAATCAATGCATTGAATTCTTTTGGTAGCTGGAAACTTATAACTGACATAATATCGACATAATAAAGACTCAATAAATAATACTTTTAGTCACATCTTAACGACATCATCTTTGACAGGAGGAGAAGTAGGGTGTGTAGATTAATTTTATTGCAACTGCCCTTGATTACCCTAAAATGAATTATACCTAGAAAAAAAATGGGGGAAAAAATATTTTCTCTTACTATTATTCCTTTGGCTCTTTTATATCTTTCGTACGTAAAAAAGCTGCTCAGAAAGCTGACAAAAAAAAATGAGGGATTTTCCATCTCTTTTTGAGGGTTTTTCTTTAACACTCCTCCTCCCCTCATCCCTCATTTTTATGACGTCAGATTTTTTTGATTGACTATCTATCTATTTTAATTTCTTATAATTTGTACATATCTAAATTCAATTGAAACATTATTACATACAAATTGAAAACAATGTCATCATACTGATTTTTATGCATATATAAAAAAGAATACAAAATGATGAAATTTATCATTTTTAGCAGTTAAAATAGACTTTTATATATTAATGAATCTTATCCACAAAGTTTTAAGCCAACAAACAGTTTTAAATTTAATTGTCCACTCCCTTCCTGAAAATATAAGATAGATATTTTTTGGCATTGTTTATAGCTGAAGTGATGTATATGCAAAATTTTGTATTTACTCAGACTAAAAATCACTAATCTTACATGTCCATCCTTCTCTCTCTTTCTCTCTTTCTCTCTCTTTCTCTCTCTTTCTCTCTCTCTCTCTCTCTCTCTCTATCTCTATCTTTCCTCTCTCTCCTCTCTCTCTCTCCCTCTCTCTCTCTCTCCTCTCCCTATTCTCTCTCTCTCTTCTCTCTCTCTCTCTCTCTCTCTCCTCTCCATCTCCTCTCTCTCTCTCTCTCTCTCTCTCTCTCTCTCTCTCTCTCTCTCTCTCTCTTGTGTCTTTCTCTTTAATTTATTTTCTCTTTTTGCCTATGTTCCTCAATATCTTTTTCGTTTTATTTTCTCATCCTTTAGACTCGAAAGATTCATTTTTTTATGTACCGACATTTTTAAACTTCTGCCGAAAATTCTGCAATTGAAAATGCAAAACGGTTATGCATTTAACAGAACGACGTATAGACAGACAGGGTTATAGGGGTTGAAGGCTTCTCTGATAAGAATTAGCTCTTGTTATGTTTGACGGACATACATGAAATGTAGAAAAGCTTCGTGCGTTTATTAAAAAGTACATATTTTTTGCTCTAAGCCTATTCTTTCATGCATAAATGCAAGCATAAACATAACCACACGCACACACACACACACACACACACACACACACACACACACACACACGAGTACTTACGGACAGACAGACAGACAAAAAACAATCAGCAAGGGCAATGCATCCAAAAGTAGAAAAAGTTTATTAATATAATTTTCTTCACCATGAATTTTATATTCTGAGTAGCACAGCTATTCTATACCTTGAGTATGCCCCCAACGTTCTTACGTGACTACAAAATCCTTACATGTACAGTCTCTATGTAGAATCCAAATATGACGTGAGAGTTTTTTTTTACAGACATACAAAACATTTGCTAGTGTATCTTCGCTATTAAAAAAACACACAAACAGTAGAAAAATAAGCAAAATAAAGTACTGTCATTTAAAATCCATTTGCCATATGACTTTTTAGTTGCATTTCTTAACTATTGATTGGATACTTAACAAGGACAATAATGTCTATAGGCAGGGCATAAATGATATTCTAGATTAGAAAAAAACAATAAACTGTTATATAGAAATTAAAATAAAAAGAAAGGATTTAAAGAGATAAAAAATTAGACGATACGTTGGTGTACATCCCCAATCATGAAAAAAATCACCCTTTCAATCAATTCAAATTATTGGTCGATGAGTTAGGTCACTGCTAATTTGAACAAACCTGCAAAATCATAGTAAGCGAACGTGAAAACGTATTTGTTACAAATTATGCATTCGCCCTGTAATGTCTTTCATAAAATATCAGATTATTAAAAAATAATACACAGGAAGACGAAAAAAGTCTCTCAAAAAAACAGCATGTGACGTCATAAAATGAAAATGACGTAAAAATTTTTTTTTGAAGGACTTTCTTCGTCTTCATACACATATTTAAAATTGAGTAAATATATTGAAAGATATTTTTTTGTTCAAAACTAAAGCTAATTTTTTTTTAAATTACACATAAGTAAATAGATATAAGTCGAAATTTAGATAGATAGATAATAGGTAATTTTATGTTTTAAAACTAAGAAGCTTTAATGAAAAAACCTCCCCTTGACCAAAAAAGGATAGGATTAGTGCAAATAAAAAGTGCATGAAAGACTTACAATCAAAACAGCCCAAAAAAAGTAGCGAAATGAACTATATAGCATAGTCACAAAATCAAAAAAGCAACACAATTAGAATAAAAAACAAAACATTTTAATATAAAAAATAGAATAAACATTGAGTTTAACAAAGTATCAATAAATAACCAAACATGATTTTTTTTCGGAAAAATAATTTAAATATTTTTTTATGATAATTTAAAATGTAAGAACACTGATGAGAGAAATGGGAGGGGTGATAGGGTTAAAAGTACACTCGTCCATTGAAAAATAAGATTAGAAACTTGAAATTGAGAAAAAGATTTGAGGTTCAAATAGTTAATAGATGTCTGTTAAAATGCCTGTATGATAAAGTCTGCCTTTAGTTAGTTAGGATATGACTAAATTCGTTAAAAGATGAAAGTCTCCTTTTCAGGGAAGCTTTTGGAGCAGGGTAGCTTAATCCTTTCAAGATTTTTTTCTGGGAAAAAAATATACCACTAATTGCACATAGATTTTTATTAATTGAAAAAAAATCTAAATTTAATGGTTGAAGTCTTTATTAAACGTTTAATCATTTATCCTCATAAATAGACCTTTTCTGTGCTTGGCAAAAAAATCCATGAGCCTGTTTATTGCCAAGGCCAATTCACTCCTTAAAACAGTATATGGTTTAAGGAATATAACGGACAAGGTGGATTTGAAATAATACTAAACTTTGTAGTTTCTTTAAAATAAAAAAAATGTAAGTAGGGTAAAAAATTAAAGACTATAATTTTCAGATTACATTTTGGCAGAAGTTAGGTTTTGTAATACATTCATTTTTATAACGTAGCATCTCTATAATACGCATAGGTTAGTACGACGGAAAGCTTCTTTATATTTAAACTACCAGTTAAAAGAACATAATATTTAAATTTTTATGTAATCAACTACTTGACGGTAAAAGTATCCCCTTCTTATTAATTAAAAAACATTATAGAAACAATTTCCTAATCCTCTCAGAACAATTACAAAGCTTTCCTAAAAATGATAAATAAATATATCATGTGGTTTCAAAGATCTTTATTGACACAAATACTATTTAGATATATGAATATTTTCTTATGTTAAAGTAATATGAATTTGTATTAATCTTTTCAGGTAAGGTTAGTCATTGTTAGGGCTAGAGATCCTGAAAATAAGTTAAAAGGGTAGGATTAATGCCATTCAGCTACCAAAGTACGAAATCTTTGCTCTTCTCTCCCGTAGCTGGATAAAGAGTCTTAAAAAATCAGCCCTGTGACGTCATACAAATTAGGGATATCCATCTCTTTTTCAGGGGTTTTCATTCCCACTTCTCCTCTCATCTCTCTAATATTTATGACGTCACCTGGCTGATTTCTGAGACACTTTGTCCAGCTACCTCTCTCCCTAACATACAAGTTTGAACTTTAAGTTTACCCTATTTTTTCCATTTTTTTATGCAAAATTTTAAATGGCAAATGTTATGTTATAAAAGATGCCAAATTCGCAAAAGCAATAATTTACAAGATGACCGACAGTCAACAATAATATTTTGATTCTTAAGATCTTCAGAGCTTAAAAAATTTTACATTTAAAATGTATTTACCAACAAAAATTGTATGGCTTAACTTCATCTGATAACAACTGACCTACAATACAAATCAAATTGTTTCTGTCTGTCTGTATTATCCGATCAAGTGATGTTTTTAAAGGAATATATCTAATGTACCTGTTATATGTAGTTTTTTATCTATTTCTCTAATTTAATACAACTCTTTCTCTTCGTCCCCCCCCCCCACCACCACCCCACCACATTAGAAAAAAAATATGAAAAGAAAAATAATATTTTACACTACAAAATGGCAGCAAAATGGTAATTATAAATTTTTTGGGCGTTGCTACAAAAGACCTACTCTACAAAAGGCCTACCCCTACAAAAGACCTACTCGTCGGTTCTACAAAAGACCAACGCCTACAAAAGACCTACTCTACAAAAAATCGTAATGCTAGAAGGTCATGGCCGCAGAGCTCGGCCCCCTGGCCTGCCTAGCCGCGGGCGCTCGGCCCCCTTGCCTATAACCTAACCTAACCTAACCTAACCTAACTTATATGTAATGTTTATCGTACATTAACTTAATTTTATTTTAGAATTTCGTTGATTTACAAAAAGTGGTTGGTAGATTTTTTTCAAATTTTAATATTTTTTTTACAATATTTAGGTAAGGTTAGGTTAGGTTATAGGCAAGGGGGCCGAGCGCCCGCGGCTAGGCAGGCCAGGGGGCCGATCGCTGCGGCCATGTATTGATTATGTATTACTTTATTAATAAATTTGATGTTTATATAACAATATATATTCGTAGGTCTTTTGTAGAGTAGGTCTTATGTAGAGGTAGGTATTTTGTAGAGTAGGTCTTATGTAGGGGTAGGTCTTTTGTAGAGTAGACCTTTTGTAGGGGTAGGTCTTTTGTAGAGTAGGTCTTTTGTAGCAACGCCATTTTTTGTTTGCAAATATCATAAAATGATCAAATAATCATTTTTGTGTTATCCACACTCTCTCTAGGGTTAACCCACTATAAAAAGCTAAGTTACCTGATATTTAAAGAGAAATTATTTCCACCATTAGGCCTGGATGTTAAAAAAAACTTAACATTTTTATTTAACGCTCTTCTAATAAGATACATAGTTTTGGTGTTTTTATTTTAATTCTTAATCAAATGTTAAAACTATATATATATATGTATCTGCATTATTGGTCATCGCTATTACATAAGATGCAACCCAAATAAAAAACAGAAATAACATGTTTTTAGAAATAAGGACATATGTTTAAAAAAAGTAAATTACAGGAGTGAAAAGATTTAAGTAAAAGATAGGACATTAACTTAAATTCTGAATTTTAAGATATTTAAGATAAAAAACATCTAAAAATGACGGTGGTGTTTTAAAAAGTAGATTTAAAAATTAGAGAATTGGTTCATATTCGCTTAATATCATTTCGCCTGCTTAAATACCCTAGTGTTTTTGTTTATTTGTCATGCCCATGACACAATTGCAATAGGAATCATTTTAAAGTTTTAAGTTGAGATGTAGTGTAGACGTTGAAATTTCGCCAGTAAATTGATCCCTTGTATTTTACTGGCTTTAATGCATTATCTATATTTTATGCATAAAAATCCATCTTTTAATCCATCTATCTATCTTTTTTTAAAGTCTATCTATCTATGTATTTAAGTTGGAATCCATTATTATACTAATTGAGCCCATAACCCCTCCCCCTTTCATATAATTAAAAAGAAATTTTCATAGGGATAATTATGTTTATTAATAGCGCAATAATAAAAAGGGTTACTTATTATTAATAGAAAATTAACAGTTATTGTCAATAAATCACTAAATACGACATTTGATATTAGGCATTTTAGTAGTTAATGTTATTTATAATTCAAGTTATCATGAAAAAGCTGCACTTTTAAAATCGGGGAATGGGGGGGGGGGGTAGGTTATATCTTTTTTTTAAAAAGGATTTTGCGGGATTTAATGCATAAAAAATTGTGAAAAAGTATTTGCTACCACTTATACACTTTGGCACTTTAAGCCATCTGATTTTTTTTATTAATAGTTATCTTTATATCTTTTTATAGTTTTATCTATGAAATAGTAAGCTGATAATCTTAAGTTTCTTTAATTTCATAGTTTCTAATTAAGTATCTACCAAGTACATTTTTGTAGGACATATCATTACAGTGACAATAAGAGAGGTTTTATTTTAGTGTCAGAAGGGTGTATGTACTCAAAGGTGTCAACACTCTACATAATCCACATTCTCATAAGTCAATTAAGCACGTTTTGATTTTTTTACCTGAACTGAACACCCCATTATTAGTTTTAGTGGAGTGTTTTATGGGGGCTGTAGACTCTTGTTAAGTTGTCAGAGTTGAAGAGGAATGGTCACCTAGGGGGGAATGGGGGTGTATCCACACCCCTTAGAATTTAGTCTTTTGGAATAATACATGTCAATTTTTATTTTATTACAGGCTAAGTTATAAACATTCTATGTATTTCTAAGAAGAATTCTTATCAAATAGTTAGTAGACATAAATAACAATTGTAGATGGAGTTAGATAAAAACTAATCAAAGAGATACATTACAGAGAACTGGTTGTTATTTGTTCATTGTTGTTATTCCACTTAGTTACATAATTGTCCTTGTTAAAAATACAAATTTCATAATTTAAGAATATGCAGCGCAAAAAGTATAGATAACTCTGTAAGCAAGATGGTTAATTATATAACAGAAAGACAGTTATTTTCTGGATAGATGGATAGATTATTAAAATATATTTAACGCAAGTTCAGATTTTTTACCAGTACATTGTACATTGTAACTTTCTTTCCCCTTATTTTTCTGTAAGGTCAGCCAATTATAAAACATACATTAATTTTCTGATTTTCCCTGGCTTTTCAATAAGGTTGACATTATTACATGACATGATTTACCTAGGCCATACGATAAGGTTGACATTATTGCAGCACTTACAAGAAAATTAGTCCTGTCATGATTTTAGCATTGTATTAAATACTTGAAAGTCATGATATTTTAAACTTTATTGACTTAAGCCCAAAAATAAATTGGTGTTTCAACAATATTGCATTTAAATTGATATGTGTGTTGATCATTGCCTGTACTGTTTTTTAATTGACTTTTCTTGGGGTGTATTGCCCACCTCAAACTTTTACCCCCCTTGTAAAATTTTTGGGAAGGGGGGAGGGGTAGAGTAAACTATTTATATTCTATGCATTCTTGAATTTACAGGACAAACATAATTTAATTTTAAATAATTAGAAAAGCTTCAATAACATTTACTTAATATATCTATTAATATAACTTTTACCTAATATATCATTAGTTACGAGTAATATGCTTTTATGCAAGCGACTATGCTTAAAGGGAAGTGGTAGGTTGACCATTATAGTAAAACACTAGAGGGAGAAGGGGTTAAATAACTGTATCTCCCCATCGCAATCGTCTTGTGCAACCTTCCTATTGGGTCATTAAAAATCAACCAATGCAATGGTATCGCTTATATTAACACAGTAAGTAGCAGAAAATTATTTAGGAGGAGCCGAAAGAGGTCTTTGAAAAATGAAGGGAAGTAGTTGTCTGTATATACATATATACTATAGATCTGTAGGTTGACCCATTGACAGACTCACATGCAAACATACTATTACTTTTATATAAGAATAAAACAACTACCCTACTTTCTAATCTAGAATATTGTAACCATGTTGGAACGTCTAATTGAGTTATTTTCAACAAAATAAAGTTGTTCCAATAGTAAATAAAGATAGAAAGATAGATAATAAACAATTGACAGGTAGATAAAGAATTGATTAATAAGATAGACATATAAACATACTGCTTGATATGTTGATGTAGTGTCCTAATCTAAGTGCTTTCACTTAAACCTGTTTTTGACCAGTTTCATATGGAATTTGATGTCGTAGGGGCACCAACCATAATCTAAATATGTAGATTAATTAATTATACTCTATAAAAAAAGGTATAAATATATAAATAGGTTATAAATCTTATAATAATACAAATGATATGTATATACAATAGATAGATTAAATAGATATATACAAATCCAATATATAAATGAATAGATAGATAATAGCTAGCTGTAATGTAATAAGTCCTAATAAGGATAATTCTTATGAATTTCAAATTAGAAGTTTATTTGTATGTTTGCCTATGCATATTTCTGTAGTGCAGCTTTTATATAATTCTTTTCTTCATATGTATATAGTATATACGTTTTTATTAAAGAGTCTAGGTAAAGTTTAAAAAGTTGTTTAAAATCTTTCCAAGACCTTCTTCACTGTAAAGGAGACCAATATGAGTTCAGCAGTTAACGAGCTCTTACAGTGAAAACACATACACAACCTGTAACTTGTAATATAGGATATTTTAGAAGCGTAGGCATTCCACAATTGTCTATTCGTCCATGTTTGTAACAGTCTTTTTTATTGTGTTTGTTCTCATTCATAATCATACATATCAAGGCAAATTTTCTCATAAAAAATGCTTTAATATTTAAATGTAAAAAAAATCTTAGGCCACCCCAATAAACAAGTGGTTATAAAAGTCTAAAGTTGGCACTAGAATAATAGTAGAGTTCGATGCTAAACAGTATTTATTCTACTGTCATACTATGGTGTTTAACAACTAATGGAATGGTAAGAAATAAGAAGACACGCAAATTTTCCCAAATATTATTCGCTGATTATCCTTCCAAACTCTCATGAATAAAAAGAAAAGTATACTTGTAAGTTGCCATCTTTAATTTTTTATGTTTTTTAAAAATTTCTTAAGGAACCCTTTAGCTGAAATGACCTCCCCGAAATTTATAAAAAAACATTGCAGGGACCTATAACTTCTTTATAAAAAAAGTTGTATCTATCTTATATAGTGTTAGCTTAATGCTATGCAACTTTGAAATTTGAATGTTATTGTTCTTGTTAATTAATTTTAAAATGTAATCATAGTTTAATTGCCAGAAACTGTATGTTTTTTAAAATGTAGCTTAAAACCTATATTATGATAAATATCTCTATATCCCTACACTTGACTTTTTTTTTCTCTAGCAGGGGGATTTAACGGGGGGGGGGGTTGTATGGTGGTTAGGGGCCCCCCATAGATTTGAGATATTTTGCAAGTCAAGAGGTTAACTAGGGGGAGTCGGGTTCGACCCTTAAAAAGTATAACATACTTTTTCTTTAATGTCGATTAAATTGTCATTGCTGAATTATTATTTACATATTTGGTAATTCACCTGATATCTACATCGATATAATTCCATACAATAATCTTCACTACTAGAAACCTATTGCAAATCTATCATGATTTTTTTTTGCATAAGAATTTACCTTCTGATGATAAAATAACAACAAATATTTTTGGTTTAGTCTTGACGCTAAAACAGGCCATGAGTGAAAAATAATAAATGAAGTTAGAATTTTTTAAAATCGGAGCTTTAAAGTTCAAATATTTTGCAAAGAGATAAAGAGTATGAGAGATGGAAAGAAAGAGAGAGAGAGAAAGAGAAGAGAGAGAGAGAGAAAGAGAGAGAGAGAGAGAGAGAGAGAGAGAGAGAGAGAGGCAGAAAGAAAGAAAGAGAGACAGAGAGAGAGAGAGAGTAAGCAAACTAGAGATATATGGGTACTACTAAAGACGATCAAAAATCTCTGTTCCTCTAAAAACAACCAAAAAATAAAAGATAGCAGTTAAGTATTTTAGAAATTTTATTCCTTTTAAAATTGTTATCTCTTTTAATTCTAACTATGCAGGGCTCTTAAACTCCTAATTAACAAAAGAATTGAAGCGTTATTCATATTTTTTTAATTAAGATAACGGGGATAATTAAAGGGATGGTGAAAATATCTTATATATGATTGCAATACCTTTTTCTTAATGTCCTTACTGCGAATTTTAATTCATAATTCAAAATGTTTGCTGCAACGCATAAACGTTTTCTACAAGAATTATGACAGGGGAAAGTTGTAAATTTGATTACATTTGTCCTAATTATGCACAAATAGAAAGATAGATAGTTATATAGGTAGATGTATATAGAAAGATAGATGGGTAGGTAGATAGATTCTAAGATATTGCCTCTTAGCCCTGCTTAGAGGCTAGGGGCGCAGAAATAAATAGGTAGATAGATATACAGACAGATACACAGACAGGCAGACAAATGAATAATTAAGACAGGTATGAAAAAAAAACATACAGAAAAATGGACATTGGAATGAGAAAAAAATTAGTATAGTATAATAAACAGATTTAAAAAAGACCGAGAGACAGATAGACAAATAGACAGATAGACAAATAGACAGATAGACAAATAGACAGATAGATAGTTAGGCAAATAGACAGATAGAGGAATAGACATATAGACAAATCGACATGAAGGCAGAAAATAGTGTTAAACCATTCCAAGACTAAAATATAATAAAATTGAATTGGCTAAAACTACATCGGGATATATAAGAAGAAGCTTCCCTAAAATTGAAAGCTTAATCAGTTCAGTATTTATTGATATGTTTATGAACAAACAAATAAAATATTACTATTTTATAGAAGATACCAGAGGCTTCATACGAAGGGGTAGGGAAAGCAGAAAAGAGTTTGAAATCGCCCCAATACATACTTTAAAAATCAAATAGCCTAAAACTACCCCATGACCTATGTAAAGCTTAATGCAATGGAAACCCAATTGGTTCAATAGTTATCGAACGATTAAGCTTCAGACAAAAATCTTTATTTTAATCAAATAGGATTATTTTAATGAAACCTATCCCTGTCTTAATATCTAATTTGTATATGAAGGGTAGTTAATATATGAAATGTGGTCTAAAATTCGGATATATTTTTCAAACCACAAAAATCGGAGATTATTCCTAAGGACAATTAGTCACTGCGGTATGACATCATAGTTCCAGGCAAACGTAGGCTGTGAATCAACTGTCATACTGTGATATTTTGTGACTACGTGCAGAAAACTTGTTGGCACTTTAAGTTATACTAAAAAGTATGTAACAACAAGGATAAAGATATAAAGGGGGGGGGGGCGTAATGACATAAGCTCTTAAACCGTGAGCAAAATGGTCTAAATATTGAGCTAGACCCTTCAAACTTGGTATATAAGCCTAGTCCTATAGGTATTACATCTAAATGGCAAAAAAATCCAAAAATTTTTATTTTTAGGTTAGGTTAGGTAAGAAAAACCCTGCGGAAATGGGGTTTTTAGGCATTTTTGGTCTATTTTGATGTGGAAACTTGCCTTAAATTGTTTTTTCTTAGGGTTTTAACTTAAATACACTGTATCTATTCACATAGACATTATTTAAGATGATTCAGCAAGTCGGGGACCGACCCCAGGGGGCTAGGTGGGTGGCCCGCAGGGGTTAAGTTCATTTTTCCCAATATATTTGTTGTGATACATCAAATTATAGGTTTTTTAGGTCAAGGAACTCAAATTCAGAGCTAAAATGAGCATTAGACTAATCTGAAGCTAGCCCCAGCGGGCTAGATTGGTGGCCCGCAGGGGTTAAGTGCATTTTTTCTAATATATATCTTGTTATATATCAAACTATAGGTTTTTTAGGTCAAGAAACTCAAATTCTGACCGAAAATTAGCATTAGACTGACCTGAAGCTAACCCCCCCGGGCTAGGTTGGTTTTCTGCAGGGCTTAAGAGCATTTACCTAACCTAACCTAGAAACTTACTTATATTTTTACAGGTTTTTTTCTTGAATAAACTGTGTCTATTAATGAAGACTTTATTTAAGATGATCCAGCAAGTCGGGGACCGACCCCAGCGGGCTAGGTGGGTGGCCCGCAGGGGTTAAGTGCATTTTCCCCAATATATATGATGTGATACATCAAATGATATGTTTTTTAGGTCAAAGAATTCAAATTCAGAGCTAAAATAAGCATTAGAATAATCTGAAGCTAACCCCAGCGGGCTAGCTGGGTTGCCCACAGGGCTTAAGTGCATTTTACCTAAGCTAACCTAGAAACTTACATTTATTATTTTTTTTAGGTTTTTTTTCTAGAATAAACTGTCCATTCATAAGGACCTTATTTCAGATGATTCAGCAAGTCGAAAACCGACCCCAGCGGGCTAGGTGGGTGGCCCGCAGGGGTTAAGTGCATTTTCCCCAATATATATGATGTGATACATCAAATGATATGATTTTTAGGTCAAAGAACTCAAATTCAGAGCTAAAATAAGCATTAGAATAATCTGAAGCTAACCCCAGCGGGCTAGCTGGGTTGCCCACAGGGCTTAAGTGCATTTTACCTAAGCTAACCTAGAAACTTACATTTATTATTTTTTTAAGGTTTTTTTTCTAGAATAAACTGTCCATTCATGAGGACCTTATTTCAGATGATTCAGCAAGTCGAAGACCGACCCCAGCGGGCTAGGTGGGTGGCCTGCAGGGGTTAAGTGCATTTTCCCCAATATATATGTTGTGATAAATCCAATTATATGTTTTTTAGGTCAAAGAACTCAAATTCAGAGCTGAAATAAGCATTAGACTAATCTGAAGCTAACCCCAGCGGGCTAGATAGGTAGCCCACAGGGCTTAAGTGCATTTTACCTAACCTAACCTAGAAGCTTACATTTAATATTTTTTTTAGGTTTTTTTTTTCAAATAAACTGTCCATTCATGAGGACCTTATTTCAGATGATCCAGCAAGTCGAAGACCGACCCCAGCGGGCTAGGTGGGTGTCCCTCAGGGATCAAATGCATTTTTTTTTTAAAGTATGTGTTGTCATACATCCAACTTTAGGTTTTTAAGGTCAAGAAACTCAAATTTACAGCTAATAAAAGCATCAGACTAATCTGAAGCTAGCCCTAGCGGGCTAGGTGGGTTGCCTGCAAGTCTTAAGTGCATTTTACCTAACCTAACCTAGAACCTTACTTGTTTTTTTATGGTTTTTTTCTGGAATAAACTCTGTCTATTTATTAGTTGTCATACATAAAATTATAGTTTTTTTAGGTCCAGAAATTCAAAGGGGTAGTTTCACGAAATGCATTTGAACTTAATTTAGTGAACTGCATATTTTTTCCTGGTTAATTGGTTAAACTACATTTATATGGCATATATTTGAAAGAATTTCAATTTTGATAGTACAATGTTAGCGGTGGAAGAATTTAATATGCTAATAGGATACAATTTTTTAATTTAATGTATACCACATACCACGAAAAAACTAGCATCAGGTTGCTATTGTGTTTTTTTTAGCTCCAAATTGACTTTAAAAACCTATAGTTTGATGTATAACAACACATAATTTGGAAAATTTACCCCTGCAGGCCACCCACCTAATCCGAGGGGGTTAGCCTTAGGTCAGTCTAATGCTTAAAATAGCTCTGAATTTGAGTTTCTTGACATAAAAAACCTATAATTTGATGTATGACAACACATACTTTAGAAAAAATGCACTACACCCCTGTGGGCCACCCACCTAGCCCGCTGGGGTCGGTCCCCAACTTGCTGGATTATCTAAAATAATGTCCTCATTAATAGACACAGTTTATTCAAGGAAAAAAACAAAAAGAATAAGTAAGTTTCTAGGTTAGGTAAAATGCACATAAGCCCTGAGGAAAATCTACCTAGCCCGCAGGGGTTAGCTTCAGGTAAGTCTTATGCCAATTTTAGCTCTGAATTTGAGTTTCTTGACCTTAAAAACCTTTATTTTGATATATAACAAGATCTATATTGGAAATAATGCATTTAACCCCTGCGGGCCACCAACCTAGCCCGCTGGGGCTAGTTTCAGATAAGTCTTATGCTAATTCTAGCTCTGAATTTGGGTTAACTGACCTAAAAAACTTATAATTTGATGTATCGCAACATATATATTGGGAAAAATGCACTTAACCCCTGCGGGCCACCCACCTAGACCGCTGGGGTCGGTCCCCGACTTGCTGGATCATCTTAAATAAAGTCTTCATTAATGAAACAGTTTATTCAAGAAAAAAACCTGTAAAAATATAAGTAAGTTTCTAGGTTAGGTTAGGTAAATGCTCTTAAGCCCTGCAGAAAACCAACCTAGCCCGGGGGGGTTAGCTTCAGGTCAGTCTAATGCTAATTTTCGCTCAGAATTTGAGTTTCTTGACCTAAAAAACCTATAGTTTGATATATAACAAGATATATATTAGAAAAAATGCACTTAACCCCTGCGGGCCACCAACCTAGCCCGCTGGGGCTAGCTTCAGATTAGTCTAATGCTCATTTTAGCTCTGAATTTGAGTTCCTTGACCTAAAAAACCTATAATTTGATGTATCACAACAAATATATTGGAAAAAATGAACTTAACCCCTGCGGGCCACCCACCTAGCCCCCTGGGGTCGGTCCCCGACTTGCTGAATCATCTTAAATAATGTCCATATGAATAGATACAGTGTATTTAAGTTAAAACCCTAAGAAAAAACAATTTAAGGCAAGTTTCCACATCAAAATAGACCAAAAAAAGCCTAAAAACCCCATTTCCGCAGGGTTTTTCTTACCTAACCTAACCTAAAAATAAACTTTTTTGGATTTTTTTGCCATTTAGATGTAATACTTATAGGACTAAGCTTATATACCAAGTTTGAAGGGTCTAGCTCAATATTTAGACCATTTTGCTCACGGTTTAAGAGCTTATGTCATTACGCCCCCCCCCCCTTATTTAAATTCACGAAAAGACAAAAAGTCAACAATTCATATGCCAATACATATATGATTTGTGGGAATGGATCATTAATAGCATATTTTCTTCTCTCTCTCTTTCTCCCTCTTTTTGAGAAACCTTATAAGACTTTAACCCTTGCGGGACCAAACCTCTGCTGACCCTACCTAACCTAACAATAAATATTTATAATTCGTTGCTTAATTTTAGGTAAGTACGTACATACCAACAAATATGTGTTGTGGAGTAGCCTTGCTCCTAATAAAACCGCAAGTTTGGATTAAATGATATACTTACAATGAACTAGGTTACACGGATAGATCAATGAAAAATAAACCAATATGTTCAGCAGCTCTAAAAAGTACTATGTTACATCGTTATGTAGCTTTTATATTTTAGGAGAAAATGTTTGAATTCGTATTTTTCTACTTTCTTTCATTAAAATTGAAATTGGGAAGACTTGCCTTCTTATTTTTTATTCCCCACTTTTCGCCACTTATTAGGAGAATGAAACACTTCCCGATTTTCAAACATTTGACTGTAAATCTTTATATTTATTATAAATTTCTAAGATCGATATAAATATGAGAGTGATACCTACAATGAATTACTAATCTTCCAAATATCTATCTGAGTTTATTAAATAAGCAGAGCCTATATGATTATCTGACTAAAATCATATCTAACAAACTTCCTCTGGTGGTTTCTGAAGTCAGTCAGTGACAGTAGAAAAACTGTATTGTATCAGAATATACAAGACTGTATGTAAAATGTCATACTATGGTTAAACAAATCTCCAAGAGCCACCTAAAAGTTTTAAATACAAATCAAATGAATGTAATACTGAAGGTACATTTTTATATCCTATTATATAAAGTTTTATTGGAAACAAATTATTTTGTTCTTTCTAGACGAATTTATTTCCATAGATTATTAAAAATAATTGAGACATCTAATATAACCAAGTTATAAGTTTATTAAGATATTATTTCACTAACTATGGACCAAATTATCATTTTTATAAAGTTTTTGTTTGAAACAAGACAGCCACCGTTTAAAAATATGGTGCTGTGCCAAATTATTGCGACCAAAACATGATAATTTTAGCAATAAACATGTTACATAGATAGATAACTACAATGAGTATATACAAAAGAAGCGAAGATTTTTTAAGTAAGTAGGGGACATTGGATTGTAAATCATACTGACCTCTAGAAAGATGATTTAAGTCCCCCCACAGATTATGACGTCATACGATAGAATAGCCAATGAGAGGCCAGTATACACTTTAATTTACCAATGGTAAAATTTATGCTGGCCTCTCATTGGTTATTATATCGTATGACGTCATAATCTGTGGAGGGACTTTAATCATCTTCACCTCTAGTCTAAAAACACGTACTGCTATTCCTTGGCTCAAAGTTTTTTTTATTGTGCTGTACAACTAATAGCGTCAAAACAATTCCTTCAATAATTTAAATCTACTTAAGGAGAAAGTTTGCTTAAGATAATCAATAATAAACAATTTTTCGTCTTTTTTTTGGTATCCAAGTAAAAAGTCATGATTTTATTTAACCGACGTCGTGCTACAAGCCATTATATACAGTAGCTTCGTCACACAAAATGTAGATAGATAGACAGGTAAAGACGCTTGCCAAAATAAAGTGAGACAAACTAGATAATTTATTGTTATATAACAGGTCTTGTTAATATCATTTTTAAAATCTTGTTACAAGCTATTATTTTATCAATTAAATATTTTTTTTGAATAATCTGGGAGGGAGGGGACATTAGACTACAATTAGACTGTTCCTTGGCTTAACAACTTTGCTTTAATGAAATCTTGATTGGGTTGTACAAACTAGGAGTACATTAACTTTTTCACCAATTGTTTTAATCTACAAAGTGGGTATTTTGGAAGTTCATATCAATTTATCATTTATTTAAAGTTTTCCACTGCTTTTATGAATATTGTCATCTTTGTTATTTTATGTTTTGTTCGGAATGTTAATATCTTTTTAAATTTCAATAAAAGTGCCAAATTTTTCAAATAAATCATGGTCGAATCATAGAAATATATATAAAGCATATTTCTATAGTTATTTTATACCATAGTGTGACAGTCGAATTATTGTCTTCTCTAGCCACATACTGTGCTGTCAGTTTACTGTCACTGTTTAGAAACAGTCAACTGAAAAGTTTATGCGCGTCTAATCTTATTTTGCCGTTGGTATGTCTGTCAATTGGCATGCTTCAAAAGTTGAAAAAAGATGAATACGTTATTGTTTAAGGTTTCGTAACTCTCTTGGAGTTTTTGCATATTCTCTCTCTTTTTTTTTTTGTTATGAAAACTAAACATCTGCTCTATAAATCACTCTGCCTCTATTTATTATTTGCTGCTTATTTATGTTGGCATCCTTTTTTTTCTGAAATAAATATATTGCATTTTAGTTCACCTCTTTTTGCTAATTAAAACTATATATAATTGCTTTTTATTTGATGATTTGTTTATTTCATTTTAATCGTTGTAACTTAATCATCCAAAAATTAATAAAATTGATTTTGTTATCTCGTTAAATCTAGGATATAAAATTATTTCTGTAGTCATAATGATTCAAATCCTATAAAATTTCCTAGGCTAGCCTAGGAGTTAGGGACTTCTAGTCTTAAATTTTCTTTTATACAGTGTGTTTTTTTTATGAGAACTTTTTTGAAAGCAATTTTACCCCACTTATAGTTATCAGAAATTAATGATTAATAGCTTATTTTCTTCGTTTTTAAAGGCAATTAATAGAACATTAAAAAATATTTCAGTTTTCATTTAAAAAGTACAGTAAAATCTAAAATTCAAAACTTAGGTGTCAACATCTAAAAATGGTTTTAGCGCATTTTTCTTATACCTAAATTTTATAAGAAAAAAATTTGATTTTCTGTAGTCGACTTTGGGGGGGCAGTACTCCCTCCCTGGTTGAGATATGACCTTTAAACTTTGATATGTTCTAGTACATGTCCCTAATAGTATCTGTATACATTTTTAGCTCTATATCTAAACTTTGAAGTGTTTTGCAGTTATTCTTGCAAAAAGGTTGAATATTTGAGCATAAAAAATGCGCTAAAACCATTTTTAGATGTTGACACCTAAGTTTTGAATTTTAGATTTTACTGTACTTTTTAAATGAAAACTGAAATATTTTTTTAATGTTCTATTAATTACCTTTAAAAATCGAAGAAAATAAGCTATTAATCATTAATTTCTAATAACTATAAGTGGGGTAAAATTATTTTCAAAAAAGTTCTCATAAAAAAACACACTGTATCTACATATGTAACCCTAACTCCTGTGCTAGCCTAGAACAGTTTTTGGATTTTGCCCAATATCATCACATACATTTTTTGATACAATAACTAGATAATTTTTTAACAGGGTAATATAATGTGGATGTTGTCATCCTTGTAAAGATTACATACCTGTACGTAACTTAATACCAAAAACAAAACTATCAAATTCTAAAAATATAACTTTAGTAGTATTACAGCTAAGAAGCAGCTTTAGATTCATGTAATTTAATTTCATATAATGGTATAAAACAACCAAAGAAATCACATTCTAATTCTAGCATATGACAAACACTTAAAATGTTTTTTTTTCATTCATTTGAGTTTTAGGGTCTAACGATTTTGATTTATTATTTTACATTTACTCTCTTTCTATCTATTATTTTTTCTCTTTCTTTCTCTCTTTATCTATATCTTTCTTTCTCCCTTAATCTTAATTCCAACCCCCTGACAGTTTTTCTAAGCCATTAAACTGTGTAAAAAGTAACTGATTTTAACCCTTAACTATTTAACCAATATAATTGGAAAATTCAAGTTCATTAATTGCATAAGCGAGTCGCTTTTTAGGAATAATCTTTTACATTCAATATTATTATGTAAAGTAATTAGGTTGTTTTTTCTCTGTACGTTAAGATCTTGCTAACTAAACCGATTAAGTTCTTCTTTTCATGAGAGCATCACTCTATTTCTGAGATGGTTTTAGCCTATCTTATTTGTAATTTAACTCTTTATCATGTTGTCCAAAATGTATAAAATCTAACTGTTTCTTACTCTGTACAAAAATACAAAATACTCGAACCTAACATCTCACAGACAACTAGCAATCGCCTGGCCATATACCTCAAACAATGATCAATAATAGTAAGCGTCAAGGGAATGTCTTGACCCTTAATCAGATAAACTCATAAACATTTACAGATACGCCTAGGGTATTATCTTTCAATCAATGGGTTGATAATCTGTAATGCTAATGTTTGCTAAGATACCCACAAATATAGTCACCAAATTAGGTCATAATAATCAACTCTATCAACTCAGGCAAGGAGCACATAATGCAATCCTAATTTAAAACCATAATATTACATGTTTTTCACACTTTATAAATTCAAACTTATGCGATAAAAATTATAAAAATGCTTTGTTTGAGGTGAAAAAAACGCATGTTATGATCAATTTTATTCCATAATTATCGTTAGTTTTAGTGTAATTGCATTTTTATTGATTTGTAACAGCAAAAGTGCAAACATGTTTATTTTTGCAAGAAAATTATTGTTAAAAAAATAGATCACTATACATAAGCTTAAAAGCTTTTTAAAATTTAAATAGGTCAATCTTGTAATTTTTCATTTTTGATAACTATTTAGCACAGAAGAAGGATGTCCGTTTAATTAAATTTTTTCCCCTTCCCCACCTGCTTCAACATAACTGTCAAATAAGGAACAAGCTAATCTACTGACGTTTAAAACTTTTTTTTATATAGAGGCTACGCTCCATGTAGTCATTGTTGACATTTGTTAATGGTTAAATTATTACCATTTACATGGTGGTTTTATGCGTCATTGGACAGCATGCACGTGCACAGGTATTTTCCAGGGGGGGGGGGAAATATGGGAATAGACAGCTCTTTTTTTTTCTCTGGGAGGTGGTGAAACTTCCCACTCTCCACCACCCTTTTCCTCTAGTTCTGTGTTGTTTATGGTAAAGTTTGTTTAAATAGTAATTGTAATATCTAAATGATGCTTTTATTCGCCATTAGATCATAGGTTGGGATATATCTTCAAATGGGAGATCTATTTTGCCTCAAATTTTTCCGCTAATAAATATATCAGATTTTATTGAATACTTAAAATTCACTCAAGTAGAATATATTACACCCTACAATATAAAGGAGTAAGTTTTTTTTTGTCAAATGTTGAAGATTTCGGATGTATTGGGCCCAAATTAGTTGTACTTACTTTAAGAAAGCTTTTAAATGGAATAATCTATTTTTTAGAGGCTAGGGCGAAGTATCTATTCAATAATAACGCATGTTTTTATTTCATTTTACACATTCAATACAAAATAAAAGTCGTTTCGTCTTCTCAAAATAACTGTTTACAAAGTATTACCTCTTTCATCCTAACACGCTTTTTCTAAGGATATATGATATTTGAAATGATAAGAAAAGGATGTAACAGCCTTGTTTATTTGAAAAGATTGTCCCATAAACGTTCGTGTAACAAGACAAGTAGGTTGCAGGCCGAATTCTTTAACCATCACTATATTTTCCATTGTTTATTCAGTTTGTATTTGCCTCTTTATAAATCAGGGATGTTTGTTCAGAAAGACTGCATCATAAATATTCTAGTTACAAGACAAGTAAGTTGCTGCCCCAATTCTTTAATTATCTTTTTTTTTGCTGTATAAAACATCTTTCTGTATCTCAATTATGAATCTTACAGCTTTGTTTATTTGAACATAACCGTAGAGTAGGAAGACAAGTAGGTTGCAGGCCGAATTCTTTAAGCATCCCTAAATCTATAATTTTCCTATACATAAAATAATTTCTAAATAATAGATGTTTAATTAAAAAGGTTGTATAATTCTATAAATGTAACAAAGTAAAAAGACAAATAGATTGAAGGCTGTATTCTTTAATCATCTTTTACTATATTATGATCTTATTGTCCAATTCATTAAACATCTATCTTAATAATGGAGGTCACAGCCCTTTTATTTGAAAAGATTGTCCCATAAACGTTAGATTATCAAGACAAGTAGGTTGCATGCCGAATTCTTTAAGCGTCAATATATCAATAATTTGTAATTTATAATGGATGTCATAGCCTTTTTAAAATGAAAATGCTGCCTCCTATACGTAAGACGTAAGTAATAAGACAAGTACGTTGATGGCTTAGTTCATTTAGCAAACATTCTTATATTAATGTTCTTATTAAATTCAGAAAACATCGATAAGATCCCACACTCTTGTTTATTGTGAATGATAAATAGATCTTTTTATAAATTTGGCTTGATTTTACTGAAACAAAAGTGTATACAAGGTTTTTTAATGAATTAGAATAAACCAATTTTCGTAGTATGGATTATTTAAGAATAGAGGCAGAATATAGAATTCCAATACATAAAAACTACCTACACGAGATCTTTTTAGACTTTATCTGCCATTTTAACTTTTATTATTCTTTTTTTATTTCAAAATCTCGTATTTTTTTCTCCTACTCATTATTTCTTTCTATATTTTCCTGTTAATTTATGTATATCTAGAATAGGGACAAAATATAGAATTCCAATACATAAAAACTACCTACACGAGATCTTTTTAGACTTTATTAGCCATTTTAACTTTTATTATTCTTTTTTAATATCTCGTATTTTGTCTCCTACTCATTATTTCTGTCTATTTTTTCCTGTTAATTTATGTGAATCTAGAATATGGACAAAATAGAATTCCAATACATAATAAATACCAATACGAGATATTTTTAGACTTAATCAGTCATTATTATTTTTTTTCAAATTCTCGTATTTTTCTGCATTTATTTTTATTTTTAAATATATAATATGCTCGTTTTTTTATGTCAATGGTCAGACCTCTTACGATACTTTTCTATACCTGCGTTAAACTAATTTTGTTATTAAATTGTATTAAAAATGCATTTTTACTTACCTTCAATAACCCTGAATTAGAAATAATCTAATAATCTGTTTACAATTTTTTCTAATGTTAATGTTGATCAAGGATGATTACATCCATAAAAACGATGCTCAAACATTGACAGAGCCGATATAAGTTTGTATAGAATTTTAATGGTCAAAGAAGGAGAATTTATCACACGCCCATTCTACTTCTATATCTTATTTATTATCAATCAATCTATCCATCTATATATCAATCTGTCTATTCTGTTATTCTGATATATCTTTTACTTTATATCTATCATCTAATATCTATTTTCTCATATCAACTTTACATTAATTTATCTCTTTATCTATTTTCATTATTTTTTTTTTGCAAATTTGTAGCACTTCGATATTTGCAAGAGATGGTTGATTTGCTATTGTTGTATGTTTGTATGCGAGTCTGGTCCTTAAAATTCAATTAAACAACATGTTAACATCTTGACTGTTTGTATGCAAGGTTAGATCTTTAAATATTGGTAAACACACTTGTTTAACAAGTAGAATTGTAGCGTGTTTTTTGTTGTTTGGTCGAATGCAAATTTAAATTATAACATTACAAAGTAATAACGTTAAAACAAAACAACAAAATGAATTTATTCTCTAAATAAGTATATATTCAAGTTTGATCCTTAAAAGCCATTTAATTTACATGAATTTATTAGTGTTGTATATTTGTAAGCAGTTAAATTTCTTTAAAATCACTTGTGTACATGGTACCACAGTTTGCATTTTGTAGCCAAGTCCGATACTTAGATTTTATTATAAACTATATTTGTTAACATGTTTGTATTCTTAGAGTTTTACAGATTTACTTGTGTTGAAAACTAAATGCTAATCTATGCTTAAAAACTAGTCTTATCATTCTGTTTTTTAAAATAAAATGTGTACTCCTTTTAAGTGATATCATAATTAATTTCCATGTTTAGTTTACATGTACAAAAGGGTGAAAATAAAATTAAAGGCATAATCTTACACACGTAACCTTTGATTTTTTGCGCTTTAAGGATTGGCCTCCAGACAAACTTGCATTGCAAGTTTCTAATATTCAATAACTTTATGCTAAAAAGTACATTAAGCTTAATTTAACTATTATTAGTCATCAATCTTTAATTTTATTCCTTAGCCACTTTTTTTCAAAATATGGTGACAGATATTCAGTACTCCGTGAATGTAAGCAAGTTTAAAAAGTACAAGGGAAAATAACCACTAAAAAACTGCTTCTAAAAGAAAAATTACTTTGAGATTTAAAAATATCATTGTGTTTTGTACATTTGTACAATAAAAGATTTAAATCTCGAGAAAAACGCTCATGTACAGAATATGTAGTGTACAAAATCGGACCTTGAATTTTCCCGTTATCCAGGATATGTATTACTAAAATTCGCTTATATAGTATAATAATTAGAATTCAAAGAATAATAATTACATTCAATAATAATAAGATTTTACAATTAATACCTTAGATCATATTATTTTACCTTTTTAAGACTTGAACAGAAGCTTTGCTTCTAAAAAGTCCAACTTTCTCATGTAATTATAGATATTTATCAACTAGAAGTAATATATATTCTAATATGCATACATTAAAAAGTGTTTCAACACAGAATATATAATTCAATAATAGCAAAATATGTCTATTATATTATAGCAACAATTTTTTGTATTTAAAGGATATATTAGTTAAAATGTCTAAGATTTTATTTTTTCATTTTTATTGTAGAAAAAGCATTGAATATGATATGTCTGTTTGATAGATAATTTATATGTTTTTAAGATCAAATCTGATATATCAGAAAAAATCAACCCCTATTTACAGAGTAAACGTTTGTTTTTTACTTATCAAAGGGAAGGAGTGGATTTTGTAATTTGACTTTCATATGAAAAAGCAGTATAAAAATATTATTTGAATTTTGATGTCTTTTGAATCTCTCTCTTACGCAATCCCCTCCCTTCCCTGCCGCAAATAGCTTAAAACCTGCTTGGAATATAACAATACAATTCACCCTTTTCGATCAATGTTATTTTAGCATTTTGAACAAAACATAAAATGTTTCTAAGCTACTGATGAGTTTTATTATTATTAGCACCGCCCATAGAGTTGCGAAGCTTCATTAGATTTAATATGAACGTCTGTCTGTATGTACAAAAATAAGGGGAGCTTCGCTGCTTTTCTGCTTTACGTCTTTCAATTCGACTGTGTGTCAGTCCTAATGACTGAATTTATGTCTTTCTTTTGTTTGTCTGTATTTCAACTGTCTTAATGCATATTTGGATGTTCATAATTTTGTCTGTTTGTTTCTCGGGGGTTGAATGAATCTTGTCATCCTTGTTAACTTTCTCAAAAAATCTATTAAAAACAAACAGACACATAGATAGATAGATAAACAGATGGATAGTTAGATTAGACTTTACAAACATGTTCAAAACATTTTGATATGATAGTCATCTTAACTAATTGAATTCAAATTAAATAAAATAAAAAGTTGGGTTTACAGTGTGTAATTACATTAATATGACAGTACAATATCAGTCTATTCTAACCTGGCAATATACTGTTATATTACGGAACACAATGACTTTGAAACTACTTTAAATGAAACGGCAGTTCTAAAAGACAAACAGGAGAAAATTTGTTAACTGCTTAGTTGCGTATTTTCCTTTCTTTCAAATCGCTTTTAAAACTATGATATAATGAGATTGTCAACGTTTGAGCTGTTATCATATCAGCATAAGATTATAGCTATTTTTAAGAATTGCAATGTCCTGAAAAGTAATGTGTTTAATGAAAGATATTGCCATCTACTGGATCGACATGGTTTTCCTTCAGAAGCTTATATAGGTCCTGGCAAGATTCTAATCTATTTCTGGGGCGGATACCTTCACCCCTTCAAGAAATTAGCTGTTTGAAAAAAAACTACCACTCCTCCAAATAGAGGGATGTCATTGAATAACCTAAATGTTGCACGTTGTGACAGACGGACAAACACTAAATTAATGTAGAAAAGTTCTAATTTTAAAAATACGTCTATAAAACCATACTTGAATTTTTAACACCTAATAACCATTTAGCTATTATTTTAGCTTAATAGCTTCTAAAATATGTAATAAAGAGTCTTAATAGGGATTGGCAAACAGAAAATAAATTTCCTAATTTAAAAAATAAATGTTTTTGCTTTTTCAGAAAAGATTATTATAATTTCCATTAACTAAACCCTGCATTCAAATATAAAAGATAATATATTGTATCCCCTCTCAATTTATAAGTCTATAATTTGTCTTTCAGACCTAAACTTCTTTTGAGACATAATGGGCGAAGATTAATTTGAGTGCTATTGTCCCTTCCCTGTTAGACTATATGTTATGAAGTATACTCATTTGCATAAATTAAATATCTTCTTATGCCTTGGTATATGAATACAATACTATATTAGCGATGTTTCTTTAAAATAACGAACAAAGTCCAAATTTAGTGGCAAATTTTTACCTTATTGAAAAAGAATCCTGGTGTAAAGTTATAAATACATAGGGTAATTCTAACATGCAATAAAAGCTATCCGTTATGGAAGGACATTCCCTAAATGTGTATGGCAATATTATATTGCGATGTTTATTGATATTTTTGGCATAATTTTATCTCTTTAGATAGGTGTGAACCTTATTTAGAATCATTGTAGAAACGTTTTAAAATATATGAATAATATACATATTACATATAGACTGCTTTTTTAGCTAGACAAAACACTTTAAAGAGGAAGCTTCTATTTTTTTGCATTACATTTTTTAAAAAAAGTCCAACCTAAATAAACTGCTAATTTCCATGCTTACTGGCGTAATTAAAGGCTAAAATATATATTTCAGATTAATTTAAAGATGATCATATTTTGTAATGATTTAATGTTATATATTGATTAAAAAATTATTAGTTATTACTACATAAAAACTTTAGAAGATTTTATATCGTAAACTAAAACCATGAATATAAAAATAATTTCTAAAGTCAAGTTGTTGCATTAGTATGCCATTAGAGTAGCAGGTTCCACAATGACTATATTTTACTGTAATACCAGGGTAAAAAAAACTTAAGAAACCTTCATAATTTTATATTGTTCTAAAATCATAAAAATAAAGAGCACACATAATACATTCCAGAAGCTAGGGAATTAATCTAATTTAACTTTGAAAATCAGATTTTTTATTTTGTTTTGTATTTAGATCAGTTGTCAGCGGTTATGTAAATAGAACTTTACATAACCATTACATTTACATACATGGAAATTTACATAACCAAAATTAATTGTGCTTTTACTTACTTAAAACTATATTTTGATCACCTAAACCCCTGTATACAACTTTATTTTCAATTTTTAAAGAAAAAATATATCTAGCCCCTGCGGGAGGCTTAAACACTGCGTTGCTTTATACATAAAAGCTCTTATATGCTGTACTTAACCTAACCTAACCTAAAAAAGCAATTAAAAATACATTTTTTACAATAAATTCGCTTGTAGTCCATACGCTATATGAGGGAAATCCAAGGTTTATAGATTTTAATTTATTTTTGAAAAAGTGTCCCAATTATGTTACCTTACAGTTTGTTCTGGTAAGAATTTCATAGGAAAATAACTTCATACCTTCATAACTTCATTTTGTAACATAAGTACAGCAGCACAGTTTTAGTATATTACAGGTTGTAATTTTATTGTCATATTATGATTTTAAACAACTATAGAACCTGTAAACTTAGTATAATTGCTTTATTAAAATATACTGAAGTAAAATTTTATAAAACATAAATTATATATTATGTTATAAGTTAGTTCGAGAGCAGATTCAACGGTCAAGACAAAATTTATAAGAAATTTTAGAAGAATATATGCAAAAAAAAAACAGTATTGAAATATGGTACATACGGACAAAGGAGGACAAAGAGAGTCATATAGGTAATTCTAATGAGTCAATTGAATCCCCAAATCCAATTTCGTCAGAAAGAGGGGGCATTTGTCTGGAATGTATACTGCTCCTATAAGTTCTTTTATAACGTTTTCTCAATCTTTTATCAAATCTTTATAGGGCTGTATAAACTAGCAGTTTACCAACTTTTACACAAATAATTTCGATATAATGTAAGGGTACTTTTCTTTGGAGGGTGCATATCAATTTAATGTTCATTGTCTTATTCTTTAAGCTACCTTGTTCTTATGTACATTATGAGGTATAGAGAAGCTTTGCTACTTATAAATGAACATAATTTTATTATTAATAATTTACCCAAATTTAACCTTTTTTCAATCCTATAATGCATAAAACTTTTTAAAAAGTATTATTTATTATTATTCTAACTGTAAAACATATGGACAAGTTTAAATTATAATTTTAGAAGTAAAACAAGAAAAAATTGTAGCAAAGAGGCAAACCATTTAAGAGGTATGTGTACCAAAAGATCTTGTCAACCCATGGACCGTTTTGGTTCTGCTCTTTAGGTAAGCTTGATCTTAGTACATGATAATTGTTTTGGGAAAATAGAAAAATTTCCCCTCCTTAATCCTTGAACATTGCTTTGCTCCAAATAAACAAGAATCTTTTAAATGATTAACAACTAACAGACCAAAACACTTTTACATGAGCTTTTGCTACAAAAAAAACATAAAGACAGGCCATTAAAATCTTAAAGATTGTTTACTAATTGTTTTAACATAATTTAAAGTTGTATTCCTATATTATTTTAAATTACAATACATGTTAATATTTTTATGTTTTTGTGTTTTTACCTTACTACACAAAAAAAGAGAAAAAAGAAATATCCGATACAATTATCTATTTTCGGTCTTTATTTAGTTTCGATAGTTTCACTTCTATAATGTATAATCGAATACAGGGCAGTTTTACAACTATCAAAAATATAACCACAGTTATTTCTTAACAAGACCCCTGCCAAATATTTACCTTTTTGCTGCAACACCTCAAATATTGTTTATTTGTATGTCGTTAGTGCCTTGTGTTATACCATTATTGGTAGGCTTTCATAAGCAAGGCACTCAAAATATTTCATCTGTCCGTCAAACAAAAGCATTGTACTTGCTAATTTTGATATACAATAACTATTCTTAATTCTTAAACAAACCTTAACCCTTACAGATCGGGCCCCAATTCCCACCTTAATAGATCGGGGGGGGGGGGGGGGGGTCATATTGACCCTCCTCTCTATCTCGGCTTCTGTTACAGATAAAGACGTAAAATTTTTTTCTGGTGGTTCATGTGTATTTTTAGAGAAAATTACTTTTTCTAGTCATAGCGGTCAGGCCGCTCCTTAGCCGCTTTTTAGTGGCCAGCCGCTAAATTTTAAAAAAGCTGTAGAGCGGCCAATTTTGCAGCTAGGATGACCAAATTTTAGGACGAACTTTTATTTTTCATAACAATAAAGTAACTTTTCTGATCATCGCCGATAAACGGCAAATAACGGAAACCGCCATTTTCGGCGGTTACGGCGGTAAAACGGCGGTTGGCGGCGCCAATTAATATTTTTATCTGTTTATTGTTGCTCAAGAATTTATTAAAAAAATTGGATCATGGAAAGAAAACGAAGTTGCCGGTTTCGTCGTTTTTTCACAGTAGCCTTTCTCCTATTTCTAGCCCCTGCGGGGGGCTCTAGCCCTGCGGGGCATATTTTCTAACCCTGCAAGGCAATGATTAACATTTACTTAACCTAACCTAACCTAAAATAGCCCTTTAAAAGATACTGTGAAAATACGATGAAACCGGCAACTTCGTTTTCTTTCCATGATCCAAAAAATTTACAGGTCTCTAGCTGTAATAGAAGCCACGATATTAATTATATATGTCTGTAGTAAAAGCCGGACAAAAATCGGTCATAAAGTCGGTCAGGGAGCGGTCAAACGGTCATAACACAACTTTTCTCATAAGGTCATTGATATCTCAGTATTCACCAAAAAAATTTTAGGTTTCTACCTAATACACAAAAGTCATAATGTAGAAATTAAGATTTATTTAGATTTTTTAAATTTTGGTGCTACCCAACCGACTTTGACCGGACACCAAGGCCGACACAGACCAGATATCCTAATAAAATCAACTCTTGCTGACGCATAATTACTAAACTTAAAAAGTCATGAAGTCACAGCTCTCCATCTTACCTACAAAAAAATTAAATTGAAAAAACTAGAGGGGGGGGGGTCAATATGACCCCCCCTCCGATTTGTAAGGGTTAAGAACATGTACGCTTATTTTCCTTCCTGGCAGCAGAGACATCCAAGGTGTGTTTACACCCCTCCAAAAAGCTTGCAGGTCCTTGTGTGGTACGATGTTTGTTACAACGATTAAACACTTTTTTATTCCGTATTTTTGTTCTTGGCTTATGTGCATTAACCTCCGCATATTCGCACAGTAAACAACATAAACAATAGAGCAAGTATTTAATAATGAAAGGAACGCAAATAGTATGAGGCAGTTCGATAACTAAGGTGTTTAAAATGAGAGTACAGATAAGGGGGAATGGACAGTTTGTGCTTTTGTAACAATTTGCGTGGAAATTGATGCACACCTTCTTGGCATAGTCTCTATAATTAGCAAAATATAGAATGGGTTTTAAAGTCTAATTTTACGAGTATGACAACACAGTTTCAGTCTAGATATAGCCATAGTTCTATTATCATAAAGCTAAATATGATAACTATAGAAGCCGCCTTATTATATGTATCTACCTATCTAATTAGCAAGATATAAGATATTATGTGTTGTTTTAAAATACTGTTATTAAAAACAAAGCTTTTCTACATTTAGAATGTTTTCGTTTATATTTATATCCGTATTACAGTTAGGGAGTTGAATCCATTTTTATAGAAGCAGAAACATAATCTATGATTATGGTTTGGACCCTCTAAAACTGTAATCTACCCTTCCACTTTCCCCTCTCTTGGTGAAGATATCTTCAACGCTGATACGATTTTTGAAATATAAGAGGGGAAAGTGGAATCTTACATTTCAAAAATCGTATCGACGTTGAAGATATCTTCACCAAGAGAAGGGAAAGTAGAATCTTACATTTCAAAAATCGTATCGGCGTTGAAGATATCATCACCAAGAGAGGGGAAAGTGGAAAGGTAGATTACAATTTTAGAGGGTCTAAACCATAATCATAGATTATATTTCTGCTTCTATAAAAATGGATTCAACTCCCTAACTGTATTAAATAACGAATAGTTTGTTAAATTAAAGAAGCTTTCCATTTGTTATTAGAATTTTATCAATCATATCTTTAAATTTGTAAATAGGCAATTAAGTATGATGTTATAAGCATAGCATCTCTATAACTGGAAAATAAAAGGAAGGTCCTTCAATAATGTGTTTTGAATCAACAAAATATTGAAATATTCATTGTTTTGAATCAACAAAATATTGAAATATTCATTGTTTTTCATCATGCATTTTAATTTTTCCAATTCATAATTTTTACTGTTTGTTTTTATGAATGCTGTCATCCTTGTAGTTATTCTATACATAAAATAATAAAAGTATGCTATTGTCGTGTCTATCCTATTAAAAACTAAGGGATGTAATGTAGACAACATTTTAGGTTTTTATACAGCGACTAAGGGGACCAAGGACTGTAAATTATACTGATCCTCAAAGCTTTAAAAGGTTTTTCTCACAATCAATGACCTAAAACTTTGAGTACTTCTATTGAATATTGATTTGGTTGTACAGACTGGCAGTTTCCAAGCATTTCATTTTCAACCAGTATTCAGCAATAAATCGGCTGTTGGCTTTTTTATATCCGTTTTTGTTGTAGAGCCGCTATTCAAAACTGTATTGTTGTTTGTTTTTTATATAGTTTATTTCTTATTAATAATAAAAATTTTGATATGAGTACTTTAATATAATGCTCTCCTTCTTATAACTTAGTTGCTAGATTAAAATAATTATTGAAAAATAATTTTTTTTCAGGTAAGCCTAAAAATTCAGAAATAAAAACTTGAAAAATTGTAAATTGTAAAATTTTAGTTAAAACAAATTACTTGAACCAAATTTACTTTGAATATTTTCTAAATGAAAGAATAAAAGTTTTGACTTATTAGTAATCTTGTAATTGAACAATATTTTTATATAGAAAACATTTCAAAGTATAGTTTAATTGCCAGCAAATTTGCCAAACAAATCTATGATATTTTTAGTCCAAGTTTACACCTAATTAGGGGGAGATAATTAGGTATTTTAAAAAGCCACTTTACTTCACAAACCATGCAGTGACACAAGTTCTTTAAATAGAAGTGGATCACATATCCTCCCCTCCCTCCCTTTTGAATAATGGATGGAGAGCATTAGAGGTAACAAGGGACAAGCAGGTTTTAATCTACAAAATGATAAAATGTGTTTTCAAGTATATGATTTCATTCGATTGATGTATCTAGCACCAACCAAGAGCCCTAGCTCTGCAGGTTATCCACATACTTTAAGCTACCTACTTAAACAATGACATTAATACTAGTAAAACATTTAAAATACTAGCGCTTTGATGTAATACCCCATTTTCTCATTTCTTTATAACTTGTAGTGTTGGGGAGGGGGGGGGGGGTATGGATGTTCCACTAGGTACTAGCAGGGAAATAACCCATGAACTTTATGTGCAAATTAAATTTGTGTAAAATCTTGAACGTAAAGAATATGCTTAAGAATTCTAAGCTATGCAATGTTTTAAAAAGGTATTGTTCAAGATTTTAAACTCTTTTAAGTCTTGCATATCAAACTTTTTAATGACTACAATTTTTATAAGGAAAAATTGACAATAAACCCCTTTAACGTGAAAGTTTTGAATAGTTTTAGTTTACTAAATTGCATTTATTAAGCATGTATTATTTAAAACATTAATCTCTACTTCAGAAAACCCTATCTACTATTTACACTCTACTCATAACAATATGAATAATAAACTCATTTTAACAAGGATGACAACATCCATAAAAGCGAAGCACTGAAATGGTAGGACAAACGGACATGAACACTTATATAGTGTCAGAACTGAATAATCAGAATATAAATGTATAAGAGTTGAAGCAAAATTGTAAGTAAATTTGTTGAAAAATTGCTTTATACAGGATAATGTTTATGGACATACTTACATATTTAGGACTTGATTATAGAGTTGCTTCGCTTATAACATTATACTTTGTTGTCACAGGAATCAATATACCAAAAATCAGATCAATCGGATGATTAGACCACATAAAAATCTTTCGTTGAAAAAGTAAAAAAATCAACATGTTTAAAATGGACGTACGGACATTTTGGTAATGATTATAGAGTTGTTACGCTTTCTAAATCGTACCTAAATACTACAGGAATCAATATGCAAAGTTTGAAATCGATAGGACAATTTTAACATGCCTAAATTAACAAAAAAGCTAGCCGTTACGGACGGACGTACGGACGGACCCACCCTAATTATAGAAAAGCTTCGCTTTTAAAAATACAGTGTATATTAATATAATTTGAATTTTAATCATTTATATTTAATCCAAATTCTGTTAAGGAAATAACAAAAAAAATGTGCAAAAATTTCAAATGTTGTTTTACATACCTACAATGTTATAAAAGCAAGGATGACAACATAAGCATAAATAAAAGCGAAGCTTACTAATGCATAAGGTCAGAAAAAAAACATTAACACATAGCACAAGTTTTAATTGTAAAAAAAAAACAATATTATTTTGAATTATGAACAAAATGTACAAAAAAAATTCGATCTATGTGAAGCTTTCCGAAAAAGGATGACTGAATCATTAGATATTGGAATCTTAAGCTTCAGACAAAAATAACCTTACTACTTTATATAGGATATAATTCATATTACGATCAGAGCTAACCATTGTGTGGATATTAAAAAAACCGAGCAGACAGATGCTGAATGTAGACAATTTTTGCTTTTAAAAATGTTGAAACAATAAATCTTATTTTTATGGGTATAACTGTATGTATAAAAATGTGCGGAATTCTGGTAGGCTATTTTCTGGAATTTTATCTAGTTAACATATCATACAATATTATTTATATACTATTGTGCATAGGTTGCTTCTGTTTCAGGATGAACCAAAATATTTTCGAATAAGCAAAGCCTCTTATGTTATACTTAAATTTCTTTTTTTTAAATCATAATATATATCATACTAGCGGCTACGCCCCTAGAGGCCTCTAGTAGCACTTTAAATGTTTTTGTTTGTTAAAATTAATTTTTTATAATTTGTACGATACCACCTTATTTGACGTTGAAGTCTCCCAGATTTTCAGAAAATTTTCAATTTTTTTGTCATTTCTTTTGGGAGGGTGGTAGTACCCTCCCCCAAAATAGTTAAAAACCTTCTCAGGACATATGAGAATCTACCCTGTTAAGGAGAACCCGATCGGTTCAGCGGTTAGCGAGATCCTTCGGTACACACAGACACACAGACAGACACACAGACAAACATCCTGTTACTTTAGTATAAGGATATAGAGTGTCTGAAGAAAATGAAGGCTTTTTATATTGTTCGTTAACTTATTAAAGTAAGTCCATTGTATTTACATACAGTTGCTTAAAGTTGTGAACCCCCCCCCCCTCCCAAACACAAAAAAACACATTTTTTGGTCGTTTCCTGTATTCATTTTTATGTTGTTTTTCTTGTAGTTACTTTTTTCTGGACACCCTGTAAATTTTTATATGTTTTATGTGTTATTGTTTCAACATGTTTATAAAAATGTTTGATAAAATATATTTTTATTTTTATGGACAGTCTTGTTGTCAACTTGTCTGGGACAAATATTCTCAACAAAATTTTTGTGATAAGTTAAATTTATATTTTTTTTGCAAAATTTGCATTAACATATTTTGATGAAATTATCATAAACAGGACAATGTCATTGTATTATTTTTAAACTGGAAAAAAGAATTCTAGACCCTAACATTTATACCCAATCTATAATACAAAGTAGCTTGTAGTAGTCAGGGATAAGAGATAGGAAACCTGGCCATAAATTAGGTCTCGGCCTGGTTTTGAAAGGGATCATGCAACTTTTACCATTTGCCTAATTTAATGACCTTACTGGCGGACAGCTCATATTGGCTACCGCTCTAAACCAATAGTGTTCTGTGATTTGGGCTTGTTTTGTATCAACCAATCACCAATTGGCGAAAATTTTAGAAGCAGACAATTCTAGAAAAAATAATGATTTCGTCTGCTACGAAAAAATAAATATAAATGGTGTTAGATCACATTAGTTTAATTATTAAATCTGCTTAGAGTTAAACATTAAAAAAGGGCCATATAGAAAAAACAAAAATAACGGGATTATTTTTTTTGGAAAGAAGGTAGCTACGAATTTTCATTTGGTAGTTTATAAACTAGATGTTGTATTTGAATTTTAAAAATTTAATACGGAATTTATACAACACCTTTATCCTAATATTTGTACAATACAACACAGTACAGATATATCATTAAATTATAGTATCCAAAGAACTTGATAGAATATTAACCAAGTGCATATTTATTTATTTATTTTGTATTTTAATTAGCAATGAAATTTTCAAATAAAATCTTTACTCATTAATAAAAATGCAAATAATACAAACTAAAATATGTCTGAGGGAAACCCAACGATAGCTTTCTGACAGTTCAAATTACCAAAGTAAAAGATAAAAAAATTTTGGGAGAGAAAAAACTTCGTTTTAACAAAAGCCATTAATATATAGGTTTGTAAAAAGTTATGTTTTTTACTTTAAACTAGCTACCTGAATTTGATTCTATACTTTATCTACACACACACACACAGCTTTTTCATTAGCTTTTATAACGAACTACTGCGTCATCCCAAAACTGGTTTATTAGGCTAGAAATAGGCCTAGGCTTGAAATAGGCCTGAAATAATATTTTCCTATGTTTCCCATCCCTTATCCCTGGTAGTAGTCTGTCCGTCCGTCCGTCCGTCTGAAGCTCAAAATCTCGGTAACCACTCAACTGATCGGATTCTACTCTTCAGGGAATATACCTACTGATACTATGGTGGTTTTAGGCTATTTTCTTTGGGGGTGGGACACTAGGCTAGGGGCGAAGCCGCTAGTTCATATATAAAGCAGGGATCATATCATCCATGCTTAAAAGCGAACATATCCGACGATCAGACAAACGAACATCAACAAATGTAGTGCGAGAAACGAAATAATATTAAAAATTGTTAAAAAGCTAGGACGTAATTCCATAAAAAATATTTCCCAAATAATATACATTTTAAGATTTAGAACCTTTTCCCTAATCATCCTTGGAATTATGTTAAAAATAAATATACAGACTTTCTGGTAATGGATATTCAATTGTACCAGACTGTTATAGGAATCATCATGTCATGTAAAATATAAACATTGTTATCTTTAAGATGTAAAAAAGACCGCATGATAAATTGGTAAGGAAGTCATCCAGGATTTTTGTTAACATATTTTATTATGTTAAAATAGACGTTTAGAACAAGAGATTGATAGATATAGACATATATTTAAAGATTGATTTATACATAGATGGATAAAATGGACACGGCTTTTCTTTGTTTACTTGTTACTTGTTGTTGCTTTGCTCATATTCTCTAAAGTCTTCGACCAAGAAAGGGCTCTTTAATTAAGCTTTGAATACTTTTATTAAATTGGGATGGGTTGCTTTTACCTATAAAAGTTTACTGACAATTTCAAATTGATATTTTACGATACGTCTAATCACTTTAGTGCATACTAGCGGGTACGCCCCCTAGAGGGTTCTAGGGGCACCACTTGAGGAGGGGAGAGTCGAATTTGATAACCCAATTTCTTATTTAAAATTTAAAAGAAAAAGTAAAAAAAAATTGGGGGGAGGGAGAATTTCTTTTTCTTTTTGGGGGAAATTTTTTTCTATGGGCGATTTCTCTCCCCCAAAATAGTTATAAACCTTCCCGAGACCTATGAGAAGCTACCCTGTTAAGGAGAACAATATCGGTTCAGCGGTTGGCGAGATCCTTCACGACAGACAAAAAACGCTTACTACTTTATATAATAGGATAGAATCTTAAACGATGCCGTTCTATTAAATGTTGAAGTTACTAAAATGGTCATAAAACTAGAATATAAATAGGACGAAATGGCGACAAAAAAAAGTTTTAATGCTTGGAAGCTTTTAATCCATATTTAGTCGCTGTTTGATTTTAGCCAGCCTAATTGAAGTTTAAATATTATTCGGATCTACTGCAGTTCACGGTAAAATATTGCTGGTAAGCAATATTTCCAAAAATCTATGAATTTTAAAGGCTGCTAGCTGCCAAACGGCTGAACATACAGATCATGCCCGCACACTATTTTAAGCGGCATAAGAAGGCCTACAAATAATCTGGAATAGCCATAAATCAATAATGCATAATTATCTCGCAGTGCAGAGAAATGCGCGAAAAAGACCTATTTTATGCGTTTTTTTGTTTCAGTGAAGCTTTCCCTGTGCATCATTGGATATTGGATATTACAGATTATTTGTAGGCCTTCTTATGCCGCTTAAAATGGTGTGCGGGTATGATCTGTACGTTCAGCCGTTCGGCAGCTAGCAGCCTTTAAAATTCATAGATTTTTGGAAATATTGCTACCAGCAATATTTTACCGTGAACTGCAGTAGATCCTATTATTCTTATATAAATCAATAATTCGCTGCCGAGCTGTCCAAGCAACCCCAAACTCGCAAGCAACAAAAAATTAATTTCAGTCGCCAAGAGTTTATTAGGTCGGTTTCGTCACAAATTCAACAAAAAATATGTGGGTTTACAGTAGAACAAAAAAAAGTAACTGACAAAATATAATTAAAAAAATATGTGGTTAGTAGCTGCTATGGTAGATTAATTAACTGTCATTGTGCTCTCCCTTCTTAGAAATAAGTATAAATATATACCTAGATAAATACATAGATAGAGAAGCTTATTTGTTATTCAATATTCAATGAATTGGCCTTCAATCTAGTAGGTATTTTAAGTAGCAAAGCTGCTCTACAATTTCAAAGCATGTACGTCATGGAAAAAAATAATTGAATTATTTTATTAATCTGTTTTTTTGCAAGCATTATCCTTTAATAAGTCCGTCTGTATGTGTGTTTGTCTGCTGTCAATTTTGGAAGATTTTTTTTTAAAAGTAATAAAATGATAACCAAGGTTTTGCAATTTAAAAAAATATATATATATATATAACCACTTTAAGGAATTAGATTTTCTACATAAAATGTTTAAAATCTTTGCTACTATCGGACATTATTTTGCTTGTTATATTTTTTTACAAAAAGACAACAAAAGCGTTGTCCATTTAACCCCCAAAATTTGTAAACGTGTGCCTGTCTACCAGATTTATAATACAATGAACGAGAATATTCATAGTAGAGCAGCAAATTGTCATATTTAAAAAATATAAAGAATAAAAAATATCAATTTGAAAACTCAATTTTTTGGTAAACCAAGAATCTTTGTAATTTTTTTAAAAATAATTCTTTATACACCGCCGGCTAGCATTTTATTTCAAATTTATGTCCTAAATTTATTAATCCCCCTCCCCCACCCCCCTTATTGTACCCTTCATTTCATATTTTAAAAGGGTAAACACACTGTGCACGCATCTAGATTCCATAATTGAAGAGAAGTTACGCTCCTCTTAGGACTACCCTTATCAATCAATCTGTCCATCTCTATATCTATCTATAAAGAAAAACATAAAAAAGGTAAAATGATCTATCAATTTGAATTCAGTGGACAGAATTTAAATTTAGTCACAAGTAGCTTCTTTATATATCTATCCTTCTATTTATAAGTAAGGAGATAAGTCAATGGACGTATATCCTCAATTATGTTAGGCAAAATTATCCATCCTGTAGATTAACAAAAATATTGGTGGAAAAGTGTTGATACTTGTTTATGGAACCAGTATATTTTCCAGTCCAATGTCCACTCCCTCATTGTTTTTATCAATCCATTTACCTATCGATCTACCCATCCATTTACCTATCGATCTACCCATCCATTTACCTATCGATCTACCCATCCATTCACATGCCTATCAATTTATCCAATCACATATCTATCTATTCATCTAACTATCTATTTATCCAACTCTCTATTCATCAAACTTTCTATTTATCTATCCATCTAATCATCTATCTATTTTATTAAAATTTGTCTAATCATTTATTTTTACAGATAGCTAGATAGATAGATGCAGCAGACAAGTTAGCTATTAGAGTAGCAATAACACTCCTATTTTATTTTTTGGGTAGTTCTCCCCCTCCACCTCCTTCGTCATTTCATTATTTTTTCAATCTTTTTAACTAATAATGTGTATTGCCCTTATAGGGATTAAATATGTGCATAGACACACACACTCACACTCATACACACACATACCCTCATACACACACACACACACACACTAATACACCCTCACACACACACACACAAACACAGAAGGCAACATTCTTTAATACTTTTGTCATACTTCTGTGGCCAATGTGTACTATACGCAAGTTCAGGGATATTAATGGATATATTCCGATTTCTCATGAATTTATGAAAGAAGTATGGTTTCTATTAAATAAATTATCTCTAATGATTTATTTTCTCTTCATTTCAGGGTAGAGGTACCTTCCAAAAAATGGATAAAAACTTTTTTTTTAAAAGTAGAACCATATTAGTAAGCGGTTAGCGAGATGTTTTATTAAATACAAACATACTGTTACTTTCGTATATCAGATTTCGACTTTTTCTAAATCTTAACTTTTATTTTCATGTATCCCTCGTGTTCATGAAAAAGGAAGATTTTGAATATGTATATGTATATTTGTTGAATAAATCCCTACTATATGCTATCTATAATACAAAGTAGCTTGATGTCTGTCCGTCTGTCCGTCTGTCTGTCTGTCTGTCTGTCTGTCCCTTAAGATCTCGGTAACCACTGAACCGATTGGATTCTACTCTTCAGGGTATATACCTACTGGTCCTGTGGTGGTTTTAGGCTATTTTTTTGGGGGGTGGGACACCCCCAACCCCCCCAAAAAACAAAAAAAATCCCCCCCCTATTTTTTTTTTTTTTTTTTTTTTTTTTTGCAGAAGATTTCCTAGGTCCTTTATTTTTTTGCAGAAGATTTCCTAGGTCCTTTATTTTTTTTTGCAGAAGATTTCCTAGGTCCTTTATTTTTTTTGCAGAAGATTTCCTTGGTCCTTTTACGAATTTCACCTCAATTTTTTTTTGATCACCTCTCGGGGCAAAGCCCCTAGAGGCTAGGGGCGAAGCCGCTAGTACTATATAACACAACACAAAATATACACAACATTATTTTTAGTGTTGTGAGTTAATGAATATAAGATTAATAGTATTAGGACCCCTTAAAGTAGATAAAATAGATAGATTAATAGATTAAAAGACATGGATGTTTTCATAAAAGAGTATTAATTAGACCGACATTTAGACATTAGATAAACAAAACATAGAAGGAAATATATCTATCTAAATGTACACATGAGATAGATAAATAGCAAATACAGAATAAAAGGTATATGATTAATGACATAGAGGGTTCCTAATAATTCCAAAGTAAAAAATTGATGATTTTACCCCGCGGATAGGTTTTAACATATGTACATATGAATTTTTTAGATTGTCCTATATATGAGTTTAAAGTTTTGTACGTTTTAATAATTGAAGTGCACGAAAATTTTGAGAAACCCTTAAAACAACCCTTTCGGGGGGGGGGGGGTTAACAAACAACCAGGGGGGGGGGGGAGTTATAAGTACAATCCCTTACATAATCAACATTCTCAAAAGTCAAAGAAGTTGAAAGATTTTTAAAATGATTTTACTATGATATTGTTTTTTTTAAAATTAAGTGGAATTTTACTATTTTTTTATATGTCCTTTAAATGGTTGCTATATTAGATAAGTCTAAAATACATTGTCTGTCCAACTGCCAGTTTTTATGTCCAGATGATGCTTAAGATCCCTCTAACCTGTGGACCGACAGGGTCCTTCTATAAAGAATATACCAACTGTTCATACCAAGGCATTAGGAATTTTTTCTTGGGGCTTTGACTAAAAAAATAATAATTACAAATCATTTTAATTGTTTCTAAAATAAAGAACTATTGTTTATGGAAATTAACATATTAGTAAGTTCTAAATGTGAAAATTATTTAGTATGCTTAAAATATAGATACTCTTTTTAGTTATAATAGCAAAGCTACTTCATTATTATTTGGTGACAGTTACCCAGTAGTCTCAAAATGTACTTATTTTACTCATTTTATTCCTAGATTTCTTTATTTTGAAGTTTACAAGATACGCTGCTATGTAGATACATTATCCTTCTTGTTAAAGCCAGGAAGTCGCATTAAAATGTGACATAAAGCATAACACCAGCTTTTTAATCCATATTCTTTTATCTTTAGGTTATATATAACAAAAATGAATATATTTCAATTGCTTTAGCTCTGTGGGGCTTTCCTAGGACTTACAGTTAACCTAATTTATATAAGTATCTAAACTAGATTTGAAAACTAATCCAGTTCATGCTTATTTAGTAGGAAATATGCTGATAATAATCAAAGTGCTATACAAAATTTCCTCTACTAAGTAATATACCTTTGAGGCCCAGCCATTATGAAAAATTATATGAATGAATTTAGACAAGCAATCCTTTGATTGCATGACTTTTGTCATAAAGTAGTGCCTGTAAAAGATGTGACTTATCTTTTTAAAGAACATAGGAGCTTAAAAATGTCTTTAGTTCTCTAGTACGACCTAACTTTTTATATAGCAAAAGTGTTTTACTTTAAGTAACGCTGTTTGATCACTACATCCAAAATGACAAATAAAAAGATAGACAGGAAGATAGTAAGAGAAGTGGATGCATAGATAGATATCTAAATATATTTGTTATGTATTGGTACAATGGTATAATAAACTAATAAATGTATTTTTAAATGTGTGAACAACTGGTAACATTCTAACTGTTGCTTTTTTGTCACTGTTTTCATATTTTCCACTATAATAACTTGCTTATTTTGTATATCGTCTCTTTTTCTCTCCTATATTCTCTTTCTTCTATCCAAATCTTCACACGATCTCTTTCTTCCATTCCTCTCTTTTTCCTTTTACTCTTTTACTATATCTTTCTCTCTCTGTTTCTCTCTCTTTCTTTGCCCCTTTAACATTCTCTCTAGATTTTGTTTTAAATGCCTGTTCATTTATTTTTTGCCAGACACCATAGAGTATTATTATGATTAACAAACCAAAGTGCTGTCAATTTTACAACTAACATAGAATATTGGTTGTTTCTCCGCTGGCCACCAATGTTAGTATAATCACAATTATTAGAATCAATAAATCAAAAAACAAATACACTGAAAATTGTGGCATTCCAACAAAACTGTGAATTAAACTTTTTTGAAAATATATTGACTCTGTCAGGATGGTGGTGGGTTCGAATCTTGGTTCAAACTAAGTATAAATGGTTCCTTTTAGATAAACTTAGTACAAGAAAATGGTTGATTTTCTGTAGGGTGTTAGGTAAATCTTGTATTGTGTCATTTCTCAAAATTATCAATATTATTGGTAGAACTTTTTTTTAATAAGTTGCTACAATTTAACATTTATTGTATTGTAAATTTAAGAAATAAACACAAAAATTATATATTGATACAACTAAAGATTATTCCTGAAGTCAAAAATTAACACTGGTAGGACAATATAGTAGGAATATAGTTCATGCTGATGTTCTTCTGTTACATTTTGGTGTTAAGAACCATAAACGGGGTATCTTAACAAAGTGGAAATAATCAGAAATTGCGAAGCTATTATTTGTTAGTACAGGTAACAATAATCGTCTTTCAATATCTGTAGAATATCCAATACATTCACCTAAATATGTTACTTCATAATTTTAAAAAAATGTTTTACCTTTCTATCTTATCTACCCGCCAATAAACCTTGTTATTCATAGTAATAGGTATAAACTCATTTGATTCGAAATAATATTAGGTTATTTCAGCTGTTTTTTTTTTTGGGGGGGGGGGTTAGCGAAGGGTATTCTACAGTAGCCAGAAAAAACATCAGAAATTACCTAATATTTCTTCGAATTATTTTTAGTTGTCATAAAATAAGTTAAAGAGTCACTACACAGATTTAAAATACAATTTAAAGTTGAGAACATGAAAATTATACACACACAAACTATATAAACAAATTTCAGGGATACGGGGATAGGATAATTGATAAGTAATTAGTCATCCTCTACTTTTTTACTGCCTCTGTTTGCAAAAAATTATAAAGTACTGTTGTGATAGGAGTAGATTATTTTATGTGTAATTATTCTTTCCCTCCCTGGAGAAAAATATATGAAATCATTCGACTAGGAAAATGCTCTTTTGGTTGCAAAGCTTTTTTATCAATGCAAGTTGGTATGTTTTTCCTATATATTTAGAAAAAATAATAAATTTATTGCGTCTTTCTGTTTTTTACGTCATATTTCTTAAATATCTGAGGAAAGTGCTGACCTTTTTTGTAAGATTTGTATTGGTTTTGGGCAAAATTTAGGCTAGTTTTCTGTAAATTACATAGAAATTTATATACTGATAATTCATATATAATCCACCACTTTTTTTAGTCTGCATTACCTTTTATCATAATAAAATACCAAGGGTGAGGGTAATTTTTATTTGGTATTCCTAATACAAGCCCGTATATTCCTATACTTGAGAAAACAAACAATTGCAAACATATCCCCCTTTCTTGTTTAAATATAAGGAGGGGGTGGGGGGTTATTTAGTTACTCATTTGAGGGAAAACGCCAATTTGTAAAACAAGCTTCGCTACTTAATCATCCTTGTTACTATTTCATGTTGTTAAAACTAATAATATAGCATTGCTCTTGATTAATTAAAATATTTTGGCAACTTATATCAAATACTTTTTAGCAATTTCAAATGTAAAATTAAAAAGTGTAACAATTAATTTTTATTATTTTATTAGTAAAGAAAATAAAGAATTATAAATAATAGATATTGTAATTTCATATAGATAAAAATATACATAAGAAAGTTCTTGGACAGACAAAGCATACAACTGAAGCTGGTTGTAACTGTAGGAGAGGCACAACTTGTCCACTGGACGGAAAATGCTTAACTGATTCTTTAGTTTACCAAGCTGATGTTCAAACAGACCAATCTACCAAAAAGTATATTGGAATGGCCTCAACAACTTTCAAATTAAGATACAACAACCACAACTCTACCTTCAATAATCTTCACCTTCAAAATTCTACAAAACTATCTGGTTATATTTGGCAATTTAAAAAATGACGAGTTACAATATAACATCAAGTGGAGTATCCTTTCTATGCAGCCACCCTTTGATCCTGGTTCAAATAAATGTCAACTTTGTCTTATGGAAAAAGTTGCAATCTTATATTCAGACAAAGAATCTATTCTCAATAAACGGCACGAAATTTTCTCTAAGTGTATCCACAGAAAATATCACCTTCTTAAGAAACTAAAGAATGTAGCTGTTCAAAATTAGTATTTTTTTATGTAAAATTAAATATGTTGAAAAATCTCCTAAAATTTTTTGAAAAAATCATCTAATTATGTTATAAAAACCATTAGTATCTTTCTGAAGATTGCGGAAGCATGAAACTTTAAGTTAAAGATAAATAAAATTAAAGTAAAAAACGTTGTTTTACTATAAAAAAGATAAAAATATACATATGTAATGGAGAGAAAGAAAATAAGGATATGATTTTGCTTTATACCTGAGTGACCCAGCTAGGTTTTCTGGCTACGAGTGCACGCCATGATGGTGATATTTTTTTTTAAATTTCCAATTTTGTCTAATTACTAAATTTAAAAATCGATAGGGACCGCTAATTCAGCAACCCCCCTCTCCATCTGATCATTTGGGATTAAGCTGGATCTGATGACAGGCGGATGACTTACATAAGGATATTACTTTTTTATTTATCTTAAATTTTATAGGTATGTAAAAAAATAAAAGGATACAAAAAAATTATATAGAGTTATCATCAAGTTTGGATTTACACAAATAGTTATGATAAGATTAATTTTGGGTCCATTATCGTATTCCTGTGACCCTAAGAATTATTTAGAATTTATGTGAAGTTCAAAGTTGGTTGGAAGATGGTCAACCATAAGATTTATAGATTTACGGGGATAGTTAGATAGATAGATACAGCTATACTTATTTAGATAGATGGATAGTTAGTACTAAATATTAAATCTTAAAATTAAGTCCAAGAGTGTGGAAAAGGGGTGTTAAACTATTTATTCAGAGAAATATTAATTGTTTTACCCCTCATAACAAATTTTCCCCTAATTTGAGGGGGTATCAACCCCCTATAAAAAAGCTTGGGTGTCCTTAATTAATCGTTGTCTACCCTGCTAGATAATAAATATGAAATCTTAAAAGTACTTAAATAGTATTAATTAGATTTTTACTGAAATCTTTGCCTACCCTGCTAAGGACTTGCATCTTAAAAGCAATTGGATGGTATTAATGTAATTTTGAAAAGTCATGAAATAACTATAATGCTGGTATGAGGTGTTCTTACAATAATACAACAACAATTAGGCGTTGGTATTTTTGCTGGGCTATTTCTCTCTTTCTTTGGCTTGGGAATAGACTAAAGTAATACATGACAATTGTAAACAAAAACCCTAACATTTAACGACTTTTTTCTATAAGTTTTTGATGCTTAGAATAATTAAAAGGGCTTGGTTTTTGGCTATGACATTCTGTTACTCCAACTATTAATGACAAAAATGTAACATATTAGAATTAGCTACAATTTATATTTGGTAAGCGAGATGTAATGGTTTGCTTTATTAATTTGCTAAATTGTATAAACAGTAGAAAAAATAAGTATAAGTATGGTCGACATAATCTCTTCGGAATTTGTTTAGACATGAATTTAAAAAATACAAACATTTTTTTATTTTCTTAAATATCAAATATTTTTATTTTCTCTCTCGCTCTCTCTGTCTCTTTCTCCCTCTCTCACTGGTTCTCATTCTCTTGCTCTATATCTATCTTCTTCTTTGCCTTGAATCTCTTTCTCTCACTCGCTTAAAATGCCTATCCATAAATCTTTTGGTTGACCATTAAACCCCATCTATCTATTTACTTATAACTATGTATATATATTTTTTTCGTGGTGGTGGGTGGACCCTGTAAAGGAGAGTCATGTCGGTTAAGTGGGTAGCGAGATCATTTGGTACAAACAAACAGACATACATACAGACATCCTTTTACTTTAATATCAGGATTTTTATCATCATCCTATTTTTAACCATCTATATATTTATCTTTTAATCTATCTTTCTATCTATCAATCTATCTATCTATTGACTTTCTCATAAGTCTATTAGCCTTATTTATTAAAATGATCAAGAGATTCTTCATTGTAAAAAGAAGGATTAAGAACAAGGACGGATATTCTCAAAAAAAGATTATTTTTAGTAGCTAAGCTATTCTATAATTTAGGTTTAACTAAGCTCACATGCTTTACGAAGTCTAGACTTTATTAACTCTCTTTTCTTTTTATTACAAATCATATTTTAAACATATAGCTTATAGTTTCTTCAATGGTATTTCAATTTCTGATAGAAATAATTTTTAGGGACTATTTCCCTGTCCAATTTAATGTTTTTATTGGATTAAAGGATTATGATACAAACTAGATCTAGCACCTATACACCAGGGCTACAGGGATATGACCCGTGGCGTGCTGTATTGGGATTTAAATCATCAATTACCCTAAATTTAAATTTGGAAGGTCCTTTTTTCACCCCTTAATGTTTCTTTTTTTTGAATTTTAGGTTTCTTTTTTAAAAAATTCTACCATAGGAGCTCAAATTATTTGAGTTATTTGACAGAAGGAAATGTTGTAAATCATTATAAGGGCAATTTTTATTTTATTGAAATTAACAAATATTATATACCTAAATCTTTTTATTATGAAATACCTTATTACTAATTCATTAAAAAAAATTTTAGCTTTAAATCAAGAATAATTGATTATTTTTAGAAATTAGGTCTTTTAAAGTTAAATGTAAAAACAGTTAAAAATGCCTATTTGCCTTTCTCTTTAATACTTGTTCTTGTTTTATCCTATCTTAATGTTTTCATTAAAACAAAATTAGATGCCATATTTTGGGATAAGCATCCTAAGATAAAAGGCAATATAAATCACTATTTTAGAATTACCATAAAATACAACCATTGTAATTTTTGGTTCTAAATACTATTAAATATTGTGAACACACTGCTCTTATTATGGATATACTTGTCCTTTTTTCTGAAACCTTTCCTTACTAATTAAAATACAAAATTTGATGTATAACGTGTAAAATAAACACGAAAAGTTAAGAGAGGAGGGAGGGGACTAGAAAACGGCCACCCACCAAAAATAATTACAGGGAGAAAATTTTGTGTATGGACGAGATGGGGGGGGGGGGTTGAGTGAGTAAAATCGTGTAAGATTTAAATTAAGTTATGTTAAAACAAATATGATTTTACCATATTTGGGGGGGTGCAGTAAGTGTGTGTGTGTGTGTGTGTGTGTGTGTGTGCGTGTGTGTGTGGGCCTTAGTTGTTCCTACAATCTGTTAAAAACAAAATTTTACAGAGACACAAAAATGTAAAAAAAACTTCCTTCAAACAGATACCTTATAACGTATATTATAGGATATATTAAATCCAGATAAAATTAGCATTTCGTCAACTATGAACTAACAAAATACTAACTCTGGTTGAAATACTTGATTTGAAGATTATTTTACAATTTTCTAGAGTTTTCTTATGGATTTTAGGAACATCATAATATTGTTTTTGAAGGGAATAGGCCCTATTAGAAATAACCAATTTCAGTAGCTAGGTATGAGAAAGAAATAGAGAGAGAGAATTAGTAAGCAAGAGAAAAATGGAGTGGGGGGGGGGGGCGTAAGTATTTGGTAGAAAAGAAAGGTTGAAATTTAAAAATTTAATTGAAAGATTAAAAATAAGATTGACTGAGAGAGAGAGAGAGAGAGAGAGAGAGAGAGAGGGAAAGAGAGAGTATAAAGAAGTAGATTGAAATGGAATCAATTTGGTTTAGGAAAGTTTATGACTATATAAGGAGAGAAAGAGGTTATAATACAGATTTTAAATTAATCTTAATAACAAATATTAGAATAGACAGTTAAAGATTAGGATTCTTTAAAAATTAATTAAGTTTATGAAAGGTCTCTCTGTCTATTAGTAGCAAAGCTAAACAAACTATCATAAGTAAAGGATTAGATAGAACAAGGGTTATATGTAAAAAAGAATTGGTGTGACAATTTTTTTAGGTAGGGACTTATTCCTTTTTCCTTTTGACCAATGTTCCGAAGAAAAAATCCTCCCTAATGATTGCTACTTAATATCTACCGTGTAAAATTATTTTTACATAAAAAATCTTACACCCAAAAAGTATCCCATGATTTTTTACTCATTAACTCTCTCTATCTCTCTCTCTCTCTCTCTCTCTCTCTCTCTCTCTGTCTTGATATTGCTTGATATTGCAAAATACCTTCCCTCCCTTTCACTCTCTCTCTCTTTCTTTCTCTCTCTCTATCTCTCTCTCTCTCTCTCTCTCTCTCTCTCTCTCTCTCTCTCTCTCTCTCTCTCTCCCTTTCTTTCTCTATTTCTCTCTCTTTCACGCTCTCTCTCTCTCTCTCTCTCTCTCTCTCTCTCTCTCTCTTTTATCTCTTTCTCTTTTTTCTTCTTTTTATCTTCTTTTTATCTATCTATGTTAAATCTTTGGCGTGCACAGCAATTTACCAGCAGGGGGTTGTGAAACCATTAGGGAATGAAAACGGCGATTTCATGCCTACCAAATTCCCCTGGTTCTATCTATCCATATCTATATATGCCTTTATATACATATCTATCTATCCCATTTGTATAACTCATTTTTTTATTTTTTTATTAAATTATAATAAGCTTTATATTTCTCTGTTTTCTCTCTTTTTTTATGTTATTTCTTTGCATATTAACCTATCTATCTCTTTCTCTCTCCCTTTATATATATTATATTATTCTGTAAAAGGGCCTATATAAAAATTAGGCCTGTATTTTACTGGACTTTAGCACGCAAAGGTCACAAAAATATAGAGTAGCGAAACACACTGTGGGTTCTTTCGTCATAAGACTCTTAAGTATTACAGTATTGTATCAGAATAGAGCAAGCACTGATTCTACTGTCATAGCACGCCATTAATCTATTTGTAGAAATTATATTATAATTGATTTCTCTGAAGTTTATTGATATCAGGAATAGGGTTAGAAATTATAAAAAGAAATTTTTAAGAAAGCTTAAAACTTCGGTTGTAGACTAACCGATATAGTTATATAGGAGTCTTTAAAATGGATTTTTATCCATCCATTTAATTATCTATTAATCTGTAGCATACATTAGTCAATCTATTTATCTGTCTGTCTATCTATTTATCATCCATTCTATCTATCTATCTGTCTTTATTAAATATTTATCTATAATCTCAAACTTCTGCCTTTCCACATATCTATCTATCTATCTATCTGTCTATTTTATCTATCTATTTATTAATTAATCTGTCTGTCTATCTATAACTAAATCAATCTATATGTCTGTATCAAATATCAATCAATTAATATATCTATTGTTTCTACCTATGTCAATCTATACATCTGATCAAGTTTATATCTGTATATCTGTAACATAATAGCTATCTATCTATTTATATAAGGATGATTTTGCTGTTATTAATTATTTCCAAACTTCGTCAACTCATGTTTCCGTGATTTATAAATTAGCAGATTGATAAGGACGGGTTTTGAACTTGTGCAGTGCTAGAAGCATGACAGCACAATTTCAGGCTAATCAAACTGTTTTCTTACTGTGATACCATAGTATTTGATTACCTTGTGACCCACTTTTGATAGAATAAGTGCAGCGTGGAAAAAATAATATATACTTTTTTTCCACGGCACAGTGGGGCAAACATAAAAAAAATTTACTATTGTTTCAAGGGTCGCCAGGGGGCTAGGAACTTGATATTTGGTTCAAGTAATTTGTAACCCCCGTAGCCCAATAAGGTTTTTGGCTTTTTAAAAAATCCAAAATATGCTTAAAATTAGCTATCTAAATGGCAACTTTTAATGTTTTCTATAAAAAGGTGACATATACTAGTACTTTATATTCTAATTTACAGAATACTTATTTATGAGGAGCTTTACTTAATCCTCAAAAGTGTCTTTATGCTTAAATTTAAATCAACATGTGAAAAACTAAGAATTGACTATAGATAAGAATTTAAATTGTTCTTGATTAGTCCATCTGTGAAAGGAGGGAGGGAATAGACAATGATGAAAATAAGTTTACAACCTTTTCTTCTTCCGATATGTTTACTATCTATCCTGGGTAGAATTTCAGGGTATAGTCCTTTCCACGACATCCCTCCATAAGGAGCGATTCTTCGTATTTTTCAAAGTAGCTTTTCTCCTATTTCTAGCCCCTGCGGGGGGCTCTAACCCTGCGGGGCCAATTACCTAACCCTGTGGGGCACTCACCTTACACAATATAACCTAACCTAACCTAAAATAAACTATAAAAAGCCATTTTAAAAATACGACGAATCGCTCCTTATGGAGGGATGTCGTGGAAAGGACTATACCCGAATTTCATATATACTAAATTGTGGGAAGTAGGTATGATATACCTTTTATTTAAAACTAGCGGCTACGCCCCTAGAAGCTTCTAGGGGCACTGGTTGGGGGGGGGGGGGAGTTTACCTCACCCCATTTTAAATTTGAGTTTCAAAAGAGTTAAAAAAATATTTTTTGTGAAGAGGGAGGTGAAGACACCCTCTCCAAAAAAAAGTTTAAAACCTTCCCAGGACCTATAAGAAGCTTCACTGTAAAGGAGAACAATATCGGTTCAGCGGTTAGCGAGATCCTTCGGGACAGACAAAAAACGCTCACTACTTTATATAATAGGATTACCTTTTTATAAGCGAAGTTTTCTATAATTAGGGTCAGACTGTACGTTTGGAACGGATAGCTTTTTTCGTCAATTTAGGTGTGTTAGTATCGTCCTATCGATTTTAAACTTTGCATAGTGATTAGTAGTTCACAGGTCTCCTTAACTAAACCTTAGATTAAAAAAAATCTCCAAAGAAACGGACAACGGGGCCTTCAAATAGGGCACAGTGGTGGTTAGAATCCGTTGGAGATTAAATCTTAGCTGCTCCTTCTTGCCAGATATTGCAATTTGAAGTTTTGTGGTAAAAATGCCTAAAATTACATGAATTCCAAGGATTTATGCATACGTGAACACCTTAATTCATCAAATAAAAAGGTGAGTTTAACATTTGAGGAGTTTAGATGTCTCTGCATATGTAAACTACACAGTCCCTCCCCATTTGGAAAATTTTAAAACTTTAAAGAAATTATTTTAACAAGAGTAATGAAAAAGGTACAATGTCCAGTTTAAACTATAAGCTAGAGGCTGATACCCTGAAACCACTAGAAAAAACCTCAGTTCAAGTTTACATATAGCTTAAGTTAAATTAAAATACTCAAAACCCCCTCCCCCCCTCCAACCCCACCCCTTACAGCCCATAAATTTAAGGGGGGAGGGGGCGGGGGGGCAAAGTAATAGTATTATGTTTTACTCAAAACTACTTGAAGTATTGTGAAAAAAATTTATATGTAAGATTCTTAGGCCCAAAGTTTCTGGAAATATTGTTGACTACGGGGCAGAGTTCTTTAGATATCACTACAGAAATATATAAGCTTTAGTACTTAAACTTTAGTAGGCATCAAAATCTCTTACAAATATTGCTGCAACCAACCCCCTCCCCCCTTCTTAGACCACAAATTATTAGGAGGGGGGCATTGGATGTAGAAAATAATCTTGTGTTACTTTGAAATCACTGAATTATATGAAGCAAACTTTGGATTTAAGCTTTTTTAGGATATTAGTTACTTTTACAAATATTGCCAAATCCTCCCCCCCCCCCCTTCATCTGTTGGAAATAGTGGCTAGTGGCATAGGTAAATAATATTGTGTATCATTTAGAAACCTCTAGAGATATTCAGGGTTAATATTTTAACTTATATAGGCCCATGTTTACTTTTATAAATATCTATTCCAACTACACAGACCAAATTTAGTACAATTATTACAACCTGTTGGACTAATAAAAGAAATATTGTCAACCCATTGCTCCTTCCCCAAACATTGAATAGGTAATATATATAAAGTAATTTGGAAATCTATAAGCTTTATTCCAAAATTTGTTCCTTATTGCTTTAGTGGTTCCTGAGTAAAACACAGGTGATGAGATTGTATGGAGGGTAGCTGGAGAGGGAGGGGGAGGGCAAGCAATAATTTAATATTTTTTTATGGGGGTGGAGGAAATTGTGCAGCAATATAATTTTTCTGGATGGGGTTTGTTGAAGTTGGGGAAAGGTCAGCAATATTTGTAATTATGGACCTACTAAAGTTTAAATCCAAAAGCACACTATATCTTGAGTAAATCACAAGGGTATTGCTATACTTGCCTTTATTACCTAATCGGAGGAGGGGGGGGGAGGGAGATTGTAAAGCAATACAGAGGGAAAGGGGGCTTGGAGGGAGGGTTTCAGCAAAATTTGTAAAAGTTACTTTTGACCTACCAAAGCATATCTTAAAGGTTTGCTTTGATGCTATAATTCTAGCGGTTTCTTAGTAACACAACAGAGTAGTACCCTTTCAACTGCAACCCTCCCCCCTTTCTCTCTATACAAAATGTTATGTTTTTGAATTATGAGGGGAGGGGAAGAGGTCAGCAATATATGTAAAAGTTGGGTCCCACAACAATACAAATCCAAAAGCTTATATATATCTCTAATAGTTTTTAAAACAAATTGGAATGATCTTCTGCCACTTCCCCCTCCCTCCCCCCCCCCCCAATTAGGTTAGGACGAAGGGGAGGGTAGGGGGGAGAAGGTGGTCTAATAATTTCCATAATTTCTACAATCTTTTGGCCTAACAACCTTCTATAAAAATATTTTCCACTATACTTCAATTAGTTTTGAGAAACACATAAAAGTATTACTATGCTTCCCCCCCCCCCTCCACCCTAAAGTTTGTAGGATGTTGGGGGGGGGGGGGGACAGAATTACTAAAAGTAACTTGGGCCATATGTAAACTTAAACTGAAGTTTTTTCTTCTGGTTCCAGGGTAACAGGCTTTAGTTTAAAGTTGTAAATTGGACAAACCTCTTTAAGCTTATAGTACCTTATTTATTACTCTTATTGAAGTTAAAAACATCATTTACAGTAGTAAAAATTGTTTTGAATAGGGATGTAGTGTGTAGTTTACATATGAAGAGATATCTAAACTCCTCAAATGTTAAACTCATCCTTTTTATTGGATGAATTAAGGTGTTCACTTATGCATATATCCTTGGAATTCTTGTAATTTTAGGCATTTTTACCACAAAACTTCAAATTACAATATCTGGCAAGAAGGAGCAGCTAAGATTTAATCTCAAACGGATTCTGACCACCACTGTACCCTATTTGAAGGCCCCGTTGTCCGTTTCTTTGGAGATTTTTTTAATCTAAGGTTTTGTTAAGGAGACCTGTGAGTTATTGTAGTTAGGTATGATTGAGAAAGCGTAGCAACTCTGTAATCGCTACCAGAATGTCTGTACGTTCATTTTAAACACGTTAATTTTTAACCTTCTTATGTGATACAATTCTCCGATTGACTTTTAGATTACTGATTCCAAGGACAACAAAGTACAATGTTATAAGCGAAACATCTCAAATGTCAAAACCTAGAATGTAAGTATGTCCTTAAACATTATCCTGAATTTACGCAGTTTTTCTACAAATTTACTTACAATTATGTTTTGACTTTTATACATTCATATTCTGATTATTCAGGTATGTTTGTTTGTAATTTCATTAATATTAATATTAGCTAATTAAAGATTTCACTGTTTTGTTAAAACACATTTAAGAAGTAAAAATCATTGTGAAAAAATTAACTTGATTATTTTACCACGAGCCCACGAGTTTGATAATTAGAAACTTAGAGATAGATTGATACATCATCCATAGTAAGATATTTCTATTAAAATTTATACATAGACTTATAGTTAAATAGATAGATTGATAATTATAGAAAGATTTTGATATTATCTTTACAACGATACTAAGAATATAAAAATTTAAACTCTGGAACGGGAGATAAAGAAGGTCCGAAGCAGGGATCTAAAGGGATAAGACAATGGCTAATAAATTGATGTACAGCCCCAATGATGATACATAAAATTACCATTTCTGTAGCGTAAAATTAGTGTTTGAAATGTTGTAACACCCAACTTAATTAACCAACCAATCAAGATTCACTAAAGTCCTCAAAGTTGTTAAGCTAACGAATATAAAACGTTATTATAAAACTTTGGGGACTAACATCTCACCTATTGTGAAAAACCTACTAATGATGATACACAAAATTACCCCTTCTGTAGCGTAAAATTAGTGGTTGAAATGTTGGAACACTAAACCTTATAAACAAAAATCAATAAGTCCCCCAAAGTTGTTAAGCCAACGAATAAAAAAACGTTATTATAAAACTTTGGGGACTAGTGTGATAAAGAGCCCATTGTCCCCTTTCTCTCTGGGTCCAAAGGCATTAACATCTTAACTATTGTAAACATTCAACCCTTTGATTGCACGACCCTTGTCTTATAATCTAAACCTTGCAATGAGTTGCTCCTGTTTAGGTCCAAGTA